>NW_027181696.1:600000-874559 GCF_028537555.1 Battus philenor | reverse complement strand
ATCGACCAGCGGAAAAATCTCCACCTAGCGTTACACTGATACGGCATAAATTTAAAAATTTAAAAAATAGGTTACGTCTCTAATATTAATTTAGGAAGAAAAATGAGACATCCTTAAGAAATCTTGAAGAGAAAATCATCATCAGGTGTTTCGTTTATACTGCTGGAAATTTGAAGTTGTCTTTTTAATATTTTTTTATTAAAAGCAATCAAAAATGAAAACTAAGACGAATGTATTATTCGACCAGCGGAAAAATCTCCAACTAGCGTTACATTGATACTGCAATGATTTAAAAATTTAAGAGTTAGGTTACGTCTCTAATATCAATTTCAGAAGAAAATGAGACTTTCTTAGAAAATCTTGAAGCGAAAAACAACATCAGGTGTTTCGTTTATACTGTTTGAAATATGAAGTAGTCTTTTTAATATTTTTTATTAAAAGCAATCAAAAATGAAAACTAAGACGAATGTATTAATCGACTAGGGGAAAAATCTCCACCTAGCGTTACATTGATACGGCAGAGATTTAAAAATTTAAAAGTTAGGTTACGTCTCTAATATCAATTTTAGAAGAAAATGAGACATTCTTAGGAAATCTTGAAGCGAAAATCAACATCAGGTATTGCGTTTATACTGCTTGAAATGTGAAGTTCTCTTTTTAATATTTTTTTATTAAAAGCAATCAAAAATAAAAACTAAGACGGATGTAATAATCGACCAGCGGAAAAATCTCCACCTAGCGTTGCATTGATACGGCATAGATTTAAAAATTTAAAAATTTGGTTATGTCTCTATTATCAATTTCAGAATAAAATGAGACTTTCTTAGAAACTCTTGGAGCGCAAACCAACATCAGGTGTTTCGTATATACTGCTTGAATTTTGAAGTTGTCTTTTTAATATTTTTTATTAAAAGCAATCATTAATAAAAACTAAGACGAATTTATTAATCGACCAGCGGAAAAATCTCCACCTAACGTTATATTGATATGGCATAGGTTTAAAAATTTAAAAGTTAGGTTACGTCTCTAATATCAATTTAGGAAGCAAATTAAGACATTCTTAGAAAATCTTGAAGCGCAAATCAACATCAGGTGTTTCGTTTATACTGCACGAAATTTTAAGTTGTGTTTTTAATATTTTTTATTAAAAGCAATCAAAAATGAAAACTAAGACGAATGTATTAATCGACCAGCGGAAAAATCTCCACCTAGCGTTACATTGATACGACATAGATTTAAAAATTTAAAAATTAGGTAAAGTCTCTAGCATCAATTTCAGGAGTAAATTAAGACTATCTTAGAAAATTTTGAAGCGCAAATCAACATCAGGTGTTTCGTATATACTGCTTGAAATTTGAAGTTGTCTTTTTAATATTTTTTATTAAAAGCAATCAAAATTGAAAACTAAGACGAATGTATTAATCGACCAGCGGAAGAATCTCCCCACAGCGTTACATTGTATTAGACATTCGTATCTGCCGGCGGATCTAATGCGTTCGGTCGTGGTTCCCATTATTAAGAATAAGACGGGCGACTTAGGGGATAAGAACAACTATCGGCCGATCACATTGGCTACTACTGCAGCGAAGATACTTGACGGTTTGATTGAGGGACAACTTAAGCGCTACTTAGTCCTGCACGACGCTCAGTTTGGCTTCAGGCCACATTTATCTACAGAGTGTGCTATTTTGACCCTCAAACATACTGTCAAGTATTACACGGATCGGAAAACAGCTGTCTATGCTGCATTCCTGGACTGCTCCAAAGCATTTGATCTGGTTAGGTACGACATTTTATGGCCTAAGTTAGTCGATTCTGGTGTGCCAGGTGAATATATTAACATTTTAAAATTTTGGTATGGCCACCAAACTAACCAGGTCAAATGGCTGGACCAGTTTTCCCGCACGTACAGGTTGGAATGCGGGGTGAGGCAGGGCGGTCTGACCTCGCCCTTGCTTTTTAATCTGTACATAAATCAGCTAATCGTTGGGCTCGGCAGTGCCGGTGTCGGCTGCTATATTGATGGTTGTTGTATAAACAGCATCAGTTATGCGGACGACATGGTGTTGCTGGGTCCGTCGGTGGCTGCTTTGAGAAGGCTGATGGCTATATGTGAGGGGTACGCGAGGTCCCATGGCCTCTCGTACAATGTAAATAAGACAGTACTCCTTGTGTTCCAAACAAAAAATCACAAGGTCACTCAGGTACCGCCTATTAAACTTAATGGCGAACCGTTAAAAAGAGTGTCGTCTTTCAAGTACCTCGGCCATGTGGTTACTGAGGACTTGAAAGATGACAAAGATATTGAAAGAGAGCGGAGGGCGATGGCAGTTCGCTGTAATATGTTGGCCCGCAGATTTGCACGATGTAGCACAGAGGTGAAGATCACCCTGTTTAAGGCGTACTGCCAGACATTGTACACGTGCAATCTGTGGGTCAGCTACACGCAGCGGACTTTCAGTGCCCTCCGTGTACAATATAATAATGGTCTTAGGATGTTGTTGGGGCTTCCACGTCACTGCAGCGCGTCCGAGATTTTTACGCATACGCGCACCGACGGGTTTCTCGCCGTATTGCGCAAACGGACCGCATCACTTCTGCACAGAGTACGTGGAAGCACCAACGACATTCTTCGACAAATTAGTGATAAGCCTGACTGCCCTATTCTGCGACACTGGCTGCGTGTTCATGTTCACGTAGCCGGCACGAGTACGGGCAAATATTTAAATTAATTAATTACATATATTTTATTGTAAAACCAATATGGACAAACGTCCGAAATAAATGATAAATAAAATAAATAAAATTAACACTGCATAGATTTACAAATTTAAAAGTTACGTCACGTCTCCAATATCAATTTAGGAAGAAAAATGAGACTTTCTTAGAAAATCTTGAAGTGCAAATCAACATCAGGTGTTTCGATTATACTGCTGGAAATAGGAGTTGCCTTTTTAATATTTTTTTAATAAAAGCAATCAAAACTTAAATTTGAGACTAATGTATTAATCGACCAGCGGAAAAATCTCCACCTAGCGTTACATTGATATTGCATAGATTTGAAAATTATAAGTTAGGTTACGTCTTCAATACCAATTTTAGAAGAAAATGAGACTATTTAAGAAAATCTTGAAGCGAAATTCAACATCAGGTGTTTCGTATATACTGCTTGAAATGGAAGTTGTCTTTTTAATATTTTTTTATTAAAAGCAATCAAAAATAAAAACTAAGACGAATGTATTAATCGACCAGCGGAAAAATCTCCACCTAGCCTTACACTGATACGGCATAGATTTAAAAATTTAAAAGTTAGATTACGTCTCTAATATCAATTTTAGATGAAAAATGAGACATTCTTTGGAAATCTTGATGCGAAAATCAATATCAGGTGTTTCGTTTATACTGTTTGAAATTTGAAGTAGTCTTTTTAAAATTTTTTAATTAAAAGCAAACAAAAATGAAATCAAAGACGAATGTATTAATCGACCAGCGGAAAAATCTCCTCCTAGCGTTACATTGATACTGCAAAGATTTAAAAATTTAAGAGTTTGGTTACGTCTCTAATATCAATTTCAGAAGAAAATGAGACATTCTTAGAAAATCTTTAAGCGCAAACCAACATCAGGTGTTTCGTATATACTGTATGAGGTCAGATTTTTAAATAAATAATTTTGGAGTAAAAAAGTCATAAAAGAAAATTATGACGAATTTATTATCGGACTAATGGAAAAATCTCCACACAGCGTTACATTGATACTGCAAAGATTTAAAAATTAAAAAGTTAGATTACGTCTCTAATATCAATTTTAGAACAAAAATTAGACATAATTAGGTAATCTTGAAGCGAAAATCAACATCAGGTGTTTCGTTTATACTGCTTGAAATTTGAAGTTGTCTTTTTAATATTTTTTTATTAAAAGCAATCAAAAATCGAAATTAAGACGAATGTATTAATCGACCAGCGGAAAAATCTCCACCTAGCGTTACATTGATACGGCATAGATTTAAAAATTTAAAAGTTAAATTATGTCTCTAATATCAATTTAGAAAGGAAAAGAAACTTTCTTAGAAAATCTTGAAGAGAAAATCAACATCGGATGTTTCGTTTATCCTGCTTGAAATTTGAAGTTGTCTTTTTAATTTTTTTTTTATTAAAACCAATCAAGACTGAAAACTAAGACGAATGTAATAATCGACCAGCGGAAAAATCTCCAACTCTCATTATCTTGACGCGGCATAGATTTAAAAATTTACTAGGTAGGTTACGTCTCTAATAACACTTTCAGAAGGAAAATGAGACATTCTATGGAATTCTTGAAGCGAAAATCATCATCAGTTGTTTCGATTATACTGTATGAGGTTAGATTTCTAATTTAAATAATTTCGGAGTGAAAAAGTCATAAAAGAAAATTATGACGAATTTATTATCGGACTAGCGGAAACTTCTTCACACAGCGTTACTTTGATACAGCATAGATTTAAAAATTAAAAAATTAGGTTACGTCCTTCATATCAATTTAGGAAGAAAAATGAGACTTTCTTAGAAAATCTTGAAGCGAAAATCAAAATCATGTGTTTCGTTTACACTGCTTGAAATTTGAATTAGTCCTTTTAATATTTTTTTATTAAAAGCAATCAAAAATGAAAACTATAACGAATATATTAATCGACCAGCGGAAAAATCTCCATCTAGTATTATCTTGACACTGCATAGATTTAAAAATTTACTAGTTAGGTTACGTCTCTAATTACAATTTCAGAAGAAAAATGAGACATTCTTAGGAAATCTTGAAGCGCAAATCAACATCAGGTGTTTCGTCTATACTGCTTGAAATAAGAGTTGCCTTTTTAATATTTTTTATTAAAAGCAATCAAAAATGAAAACTAAGACGAATGTATTAATCGACCAGCGGATAAATCTCCACCTAGCGTTACATTGATACGACATAGATTTAAAAATTTAAAAATTAGGTTAAGTCTCTAGCATCAATTTCAGGAGCAAATTAAGACTATCTTAGAAAATTTTGAAGCGCAAATCAACATCAGGTGTTTCGTATATACTGCTTGAAATTTGAAGTTGTCTTTTTAATATTTTTTATTAAAAGCAATCAAAATTGAAAACTAAGACGAATGTATTAATCGACCAGCGGAAGAATCTCCCCACAGCGTTACATTAACACTGCATAGATTTACAAATTTAAAAGTTACGTCACGTCTCCAATATCAATTTAGGAAGAAAAATGAGACTTTCTTAGAAAATCTTGAAGTGCAAATCAACATCAGGTGTTTCGATTATACTGCTTGAAAAAGGAGTTGCCTTTTTAATATTTTTTTATTAAAAGCAATCAAAACTTAAATTTGAGACTAATGTATTAATCGACCAGCGGAAAAATCTCCACCTAGCGTTACATTGATATTGCATAGATTTAAAAATTATAAGTTAGGTTACGTCTTCAATACCAATTTTAGAAGAAAATGAGACTATTTAAGAAAATCTTGAAGCGAAATTCAACATCAGGTGTTTCGTATATACTGCTTGAATATTGAAGTTCTCTTTTTAATAATTTTTTATTAAAAGCAATCAAAAATGAAAACTAAGACGAATGTCATAATCGACCAGCGGAAAAATCTCCACCTAGCGTTGCATTGATACGGCAGAGATTTAAAAATTTAAAAGTTTGGTTACGTCTCTAATATCAATTTCAGTAGTAAATTTATACATTCGACTTAGTTTTTTTTTAATTATTGCTTTTAATAAAAAATATTAAAAAGACAACTTCATATTTCAAGCAGTATATACGAAACACCTGATATTGATTTGCGCTTCAAGATTTTCTAAGAAAGTCTCATTTTTCTTCCTAAATTGAAATTAGAGACGTAACCTAACTTTTAAATTTTCAAATCTATGTCGTATCAATGTAACGCTTGGTGGAGATTTTTCCGCTGGTCGATTAATACATTCGTCTTAGTTTCCATTTTTGATTGCTTTTAATAAATAAATTTTAAAAAGACAACTTCAAATTTCGTGCAGTATATACGAAACACCTGATGTTGATTTGCGCTTCAAGATTTTCTAAGAAAGTCTCATTTTTCTTCCTAAATTGAAATTAGAGACGTAACCTAACTCTTAAATTTGTAAATCTTTGTAGTATCAATGTAACGCTAGGTGGAGATTTTTCCGCTAGTCGATTAATACATTAGTCTCAAATTTCAGTTTTGATTGCTTTTAATAAATAAACATTAAAAATCAAATTTATATTTCAAGCAGTATAAACGAAACATATGATGTTGTTTTGCGCTTCAAGATTTTCTAAGAAAGTTTTAATTTTCTCCTGAAATTGATATTAGAGAAGTATCCTAACTTTTGAATTTTTAAATCTAAGCCGTATCAGTGTAACGCTAGGTGGAGATTTTCCGCTGGTCGATTAATACATTAGTCTCAAATTTCAGTTTTGAATGCTTTAAATAAAAATTATTAAAAAGACAACTTCAAATTTCAAGCAGTATAAACGAAACACCTGATGTTGATTTTCGCTTCAAGATTTCCTAAGAATGTCTCAATTTTCTTCTGAAATTGAAATTAGAGACGTAACCTAACTAGTAAATTTTCAAATCTATGTCGTATCAATGTAACGCTAGGTGGAGATTTTTCCGCTGTTCGATTAATACATTCGTCTTAGTTTTTATTAATGATTGCTTTTAATAAAAAATATTAAAAAGACAACTTCATATTTCAAGCAGTATATACGAAACACCTGATATTGATTTGCGCTTCAAGATTTTCTAAGAAAGTCTCACTTTTCTTTCTAAATTGAAATTAGAGACGTAACCTAACTTTTAAATTTTCAAATCTATGTCGTATCAATGTAACGCTAGGTGGAGATTTTTCCGCTGGTCGATTAATACATTCGTCTTAGTTTTCATTTTTTATTGCTTTTAATAAAAAAATTTATAAAAAGACAAATACTATTTCAATCAGCATAAACGAAACACCTGATGTTGATTTTCGCTTCAAGATTTTCTGAGAAAGCCTCATTTTTCTTCCAAAATTGATACAAGAGACGTAACCTAACTTTTAAATTTTTAAATCTATGCAGTATTAATGTAACGCTGTGGGGAGATTCTTCCGCTGGTCGATTAATACATTCGTCTTAGTTTTTATTTTTGATTGCTCCTAATAAAAAAATATTAAAAAAAAAACTTCAAATTTCATGCAGTATAAACGAAACACCTGATGTTGATTTTCGCTTCAAGATTTCCTAAGAATGTCTCATTTTTCTTCTGAAATTGATATTAAAGACGTCACCTAACTTTTAAATTTTTAATCTATGCCGTATCAATGTAACGCTAGATGCAGATTTTTCCGCTGGTCGATTAATACATTCGTCTTAGTTTTTATTAATGATTGCTTTTAATAAAAAATATTAAAAAGACTACTTCATATTTCAAGCAGTATTATACGAAACACCTGATGTTGATTTGCGCTTCAAGATTTTCTAAGAAAGTCTCATTTTGCTTCCTAAATTGATATTAGAGACGTAACCTAACTCTTAAATTTGTAAATCTTTGTAGTGTCCATGTAACGCTAGGTGGAAATTTTTCCGCTGGTCGATTAATACATTCGTCTTAAATTACTTAGGTTACGTCTCTAATATTAATACATTCGTCTTAAATTACTTGGGTTACGTCTCTAATATCAATTACAGAATTAAATTAAGACTTTCTTTGAAAATCTTGAAGCGAAATTCAACATCAGGTGTTTCGTTTATACTGCTTGAAATTTGAAGTTGTCTTTTTAATATTTTTTATTAAAAGCAATCATTAATAAAAACTAAGACGAATGTATTAATCGACCAGCGGAAAAATCTGCATCTAGCGTTACATTGATACGGCATAGATTAAAAATTTAAAAGTTAGGTGACGTCTTTAATATCAATTTCAGAAGAAAAATGAGACATTCTTAGGAAATCTTGAAGCGAAAAACAACATCAGGTGTTTCGTATATATTGCTTGAAATTTGAAGTTGTCTTTTTAATATTTTTTATTAATAGCAATAAAAATTGAAAACTATAACGAATGTATTAATCGACCAGCGGAAAAATCTCCACACAGCGTTACATTGATACGGCATATATTTAAAAATTTAAAAGTTAGATTACGTCTCTAATAACAATTTCAGAAGAAAATGAGACATTCTTAGAAAATCTTTAAGCGCAAACCAACATCAGGTGTTTCGTATATACTGTATGAGGTAAGATTTTTAATTAAATAATTTTGGAGTAAAAAAGTCATAAAAGAAAAATATGACGAATTTATTATCGGACTAAAAGCAATCAAAAATCCAAATTAAAACGAATGTATTAATCGACCAGCGGAAAAATCTCCACCTAGAGTTACATTGATACGGCATATATTTAAAAATTTAAAAGTTAGATTACGTCTCCAATATCAATTTCAGAAGAAAATAGGACGTTCTTAGGAAATCTTGAAGCGAAAAACAACATCAGGTGTTTCGTATATATTGCTTGAAATTTGAAGTTGTCTTTTTAATATTTTTTATTAATAGCAATAAAAATTGAAAACTATAACGAATGTATTAATCGACCAGCGGAAAAATCTCCATCTAGCATTATCTTGAGCCTGCATAGATTTAAAAATTTAAAAGTTAAATTACGTCTCTAATATCAATTTAGAAAGGAAAAGAAACTTTCTTACAAAATCTTGAAGAGAAAATCAACATCGGATGTTTCGTTTATCCTGCTTGAAATTTGAAGTTGTCTTTTTAATTTTTTTTTATTAAAACCAATCAAGACTGAAAACTAAGACGAATGTAATAATCGACCAGCGGAGAAATCTCCAACTCTCATTATCTTGACACGGCATAGATTTAAAAATTTACTAGTTAGGTTAGGTCTCTAATAACAATTTCAGAAGAAAAATGAGACATTCTATGGAATTCTTGAAGCGAAAATCATCATCAGTTGTTTCGATTATACTGTATGAGGTTAGATTTCTAATTTAAATAATTTTGGAGTTAAAAAGACATAAAAGAAAATTATGACGAATTTATTATCGGACTAGCGGAAACTTCTCCACACAGCGTTACTTTGATACAGCATAGATTTAAAAAATAAAAAATTAGGTTACGTCCTTCATACCAATTTAGGAAGAAAAATGAGACTTTCTTAGAAAATCTTGAAGCGAAAATCAAAATCATGTGTTTCGTTTACACTGCTTGAAATTTGAATTAGTCCTTTTAATATTTTTTTATTAAAAGCAATCAAAAATGAAAACTATAACGAATGTATTAATCGACCAGCGGAAAAATCTCCATCTAGCATTATCTTGACACTGCATAGATTTAAAAATTTACTAGTTAGGTTACGTCTCTAATTACAATTTCAGAAGAAAAATGAGACATTCTTAGGAAATCTTGAAGCGAAAATCAACATCAGGTGTTTCGTTTATACTGCTTGAAATTTGAAGTTGTCTTTATAATTTTTTATATTAAAAGCAATCAAAAATGAAAACTAAGACGAATGTATTAATCGAACAGCGGAAAAATCTCCACCTAGCGATACACTGATACGGAATAGATTTAAAAACTTAAAAGTTAGGTTACGTCTCTAATATCACTTTGAGGAGGAGAATGAGATATTCTTAGGAAATCTTGAAGCGCAAAACAACATATCAATTTCAGGAGTAAATTAAGACTTTCTTAGAAAATCTTAAAGCACAAAACAACATCAGGTGTTTCGTACATACTGGTTGAAATTTGAAGTTGTTTTTTAATTTTTTTTTTTTTATTAAAAGCAATCAAATATGAAAACTAAGACGAATTTATTAACCGACCAGCGGAAAAATCTCCACCTAGCGTTACACTGATACGGCATAGATTTAAAAATTTAAAAGTTTGGTTACGTCTCTTATATCAATTTCAGGAGTAAATTAAGACTTTCTTAGAAATTCTTGAAGCGCAAAACAACATCAGGTGTTTCGTTTATACTGCTTGAAATAGAAGTTGTCTTTATAATATTTTTTTATTAAAAGCAATCAAAACTGAAAACTAAGACGAATGTATTAATCGACCAGCGGAAAAATCTCCACCTAGCGTTACATTGATACGGTATAGATTTAAAAATTTAAGAGTTAGGTTACGTCTCTAATATCAATTTCAGGAGTAAATTAAGACTTTCTTAGAAAATCTTGAAGCGCAAATCAACATCGGGTGTTTCGTTTATACTGCACGAAATTTGAAGTTGTCTTTATAAAAATTTTTTACTAAAAGCAATCAAAACTGAAAACTAAGACGAATTTACTAATCGACCAGCGGGAAAATCTCCACCTAGCGGTACATTGATACGGCATAGATTTAAAAATTTAAGAGTTAGGTTACCTCTCTAATATCAATTTCAGGAGTAAATTAAAACTTTCTTAGAAAATCTTGAAGCGAAAATCAACATCAGGTGTTTCGTATATACTGCACGAAATGTGAAGTTGTGTTTTTAATATTTTTTATTAAAAGCAATCAAAAATAAAAACTAAGACGAATGTATTAACCGACCAGCGGAAAAATCTCCTCCTAGCGTTACATTGATACTGCAAAGATTTAAAAATTTAAGAGTTAGGTTACGTCTCTAATATCAATTTCAGAAGAAAATGAGACATTCTTAGAAAATCTTGAAGTGCAAACCAACATCAGGTCTTTCGTATATACTGCTTGTAATTTGAATATGTCTTTTTAATATTTTTTTATTAAAAGCAATCAAAAATGAAAACTAAGACGAATGTATTAATCTACCAGCGGAATAATCTCCACCCAGCGCTACATTGATACTGCATAGACTTAAAAATTTAAGAGTTAGGTTACGTCTCTAATATCAATTTTAGAAGAAAAATGAGACACTCTTACGAAATCTTGAAGTGGAAATCAACATCAGGTATTCCGTTTATACTGTATGAGGTAAGATTTTTAATTAAATAATTTTGGAGTAAAAAAGTCATAAAAGAAAATTATGACGAATTAATTAACCGACCAGCGGAAAAATCTCCACCTGGCGTTACATTGATACGGCATAGATTTAAAAATTTAAGAGTTAGGTTACGTCTCTAATGTCATTTTAAGAAGAAAAATGAGACTAACTTACAAAATCTTGAAGCGCAAACCAACATCAGGTGTTTCGTATATACTGCACGAAATTTGAAGTGGTGTTTTTAATATTTTTTATTAAAAGCAATCAAAACTGAAAACTAAGACGAATGTACTAATCTACCGGCGGAATAATCTCAACCTAGCGTTACATTGATACGGCATAGATTTAAAAATTAAGGAGTTAGGTTACGTCTCTAATATCAATTTCAAAAGAAAATAAGACTTTCTTTAAAAATCTTAAAACGCAAAACAACATCAGGTGTTTCGTTTCTACTGCATAAAATATGCAGTTGTCTTTTTAAAATTTTTTTACTAAAAGCAAACAAAAATAAAAACTAAGACGAATGTATTAATCGACCAGCGGAAAAATCTCCACCTAGAGTTACATTGATACGGCATATATTTAAAAATTTAAAAGTTAGATTACGTCTCCAATATCAATTTCAGAAGAAAATAGGACGTTCTTAGGAAATCTTGAAGCGAAAAACAACATCAGGTGTTTCGTATATATTGCTTGAAATTTGAAGTTGTCTTTTTAATATTTTTTATTAATAGCAATAAAAATTGAAAACTATAACGAATGTATTAATCGACCAGCGGAAAAATCTCCATCTAGCATTATCTTGAGCCTGCATAGATTTAAAAAATTAAAAGTTAAATTACGTCTTTAATATCAATTTAGAAAGGAAAAGAAACTTTCTTACAAAATCTTGAAGAGAAAATCAACATCGGATGTTTCGTTTATCCTGCTTGAAATTTGAAGTTGTCTTTTTAATTTTTTTTTATTAAAACCAATCAAGACTGAAAACTAAGACGAATGTAATATTCGACCAGCGGAGAAATCTCCAACTCTCATTATCTTGACACGGCATAAATTTAAAAATTTAAAAGTTAGATTACGTCTCTAATAACACTTTCAGAAGAAAAATGAGACATTCTATGGAATTCTTGAAGCGAAAATCATCATCAGTTGTTTCGATTATACTGTATGAGGTTAGATTTCTAATTTAAATAATATTGGAGTGAAAAAGTCATAAAAGAAAATTATGACGAATTTATTATCGGACTAGCGGAAACTTCTCCACACAGCGTTACTTTGATACAGCATAGATTTAAAAAATAAAAAAATTAGGTTACGTCCTTCATATCAATTTAGGAAGAAAAATGAGACTTTCTTAGAAAATCTTGAAGCGAAAATCAAAATCATGTGTTTCGTTTACACTGCTTGAAATTTGAATTAGTCCTTTTAATATTTTTTTATTAAAAGCAATCAAAAATGAAAACTATAACGAATGTATTAATCGACCAGCGGAAAAATCTCCATCTAGCATTATCTTGACACTGCATAGATTTAAAAATTTACTAGTTAGGTTACGTCTCTAATTACAATTTCAGAAGAAAAATGAGACATTCTTAGGAAATCTTGAAGCGAAAATCAACATCAGGTGTTTCGTTTATACTGCTTGAAATTTGAAATCGTCTTTATAATTTTTTTTATTAAAAGCAATCAAAAATGAAAACTAAGACGAATGTATTAATCGAACAGCGGAAAAAATCTCCACCTAGCGATACACTGATACGGAATAGATTTAAAAACTTAAAAGTTAGGTTACGTCTCTAATATCAATTTCAGAATAAAATGAGACTTTCTTAGAAACTCTTGGAGCGCAAACCAACATCAGGTTTTTCGTATATACTGCTTGAATTTTGAAGTAGTCTTTTTAAAATTTTTTAATTAAAAGCAATCAAAAATGAAATCAAAGACGAATGTATTAATCGACCAGCGGAAAAATCTCCTCCTAGCGTTACATTGATACTGCAAAGATTTAAAGATTTAAGAGTTAGGTTACGTCTCTTATCAATTTCAGAAGAAAATGAGACATTCTTAGAAAATCTTTAAGCGCAAACCAACATCAGGTGTTTCGTATATACTGTATGAGGTAAGATTTTTAATTAAATAATTTTGGAGTAAAAAAGTCATAAAAGAAAATTATGACGAATTTATTATCGGACTAATGGAAAAATCTCCACACAGCGTTACATTGATACTGCAAAGATTTAAAAATTAAAAAGTTAGATTACGTCTCTAATATCAATTTTAGAACAAAAATTAGACATAATTAGGTAATCTTGAAGCGAAAATCAACATCAGGTGTTTCGTATATATTGCTTGAAATTTGAAGTTGTCTTTTTAATATTTTTTATTAATAGCAATAAAAAATGAAAACTATAACGAATGTATTAATCGACCAGTGAAAAAATCTCCATCTAGCATTATCTTGACACTGCATATATTTAAAAATTTACTAGTTAGGTTACGTCTCTAATTACAATTTCAGAAGAAAAATGAGACATTCTAAAGGAAATCTTGATGCGAAAATCAACATCAGGTATTTCGTTTATACTGCTTAAATTAGGGAGTTGTCTTTTTAATATTTTTTTTATAAAGCAATCAAAAATCGAAATTAAGACGAATGTATTAATCGACCAGCGGAAAAATCTCCACCTAGCGTTACATTGATACGGCATAGATTTAAAAATTTAAAACTTAAATTATGTCTCTAATATCAATTTAGAAAGGAAAAGAAACTTTCGTAGAAAATCTTGAAGAGAAAATCAACATCGGATGTTTCGTTTATCCTGCTTGAAATTTGAAGTTGTCTTTTTAATTTTTTTTTTATTAAAACCAATCAAGACTGAAAACTAAGACGAATGTAATAATCGACCAGCGGAAAAATCTCCAACTCTCATTATCTTGACACGGCATAGATTTAAAAATTTACTAGGTAGGTTACGTCTCTAATAACACTTTCAGAAGGAAAATGAGACATTCTATGGAATTCTTGAAGCGAAAATCATCATCGGTTGTTTCGATTATTCTAATTTAAATAATTTTGGAGTGAAAAAGTCATAAAAGAAAATTATGACGAATTTATTATCGGACTAGCGGAAACTTCTTCACACAGCGTTACTTTGATACAGCATAGATTTAAAAATTAAAAAATTAGGTTACGTCCTTCATATCAATTTAGAAAGAAAAATGAGACTTTCTTAGAAAATCTTGAAGCGAAAATCAAAATCATGTGTTTCGTTTACACTGCTTGAAATTTGAATTAGTCCTTTTAATATTTTTTTATTAAAAGCAATCAAAAATGAAAACTATAACGAATATATTAATCGACCAGCGGAAAAATCTCCATCTAGCATTATCTTGACACTGCATAGATTTAAAAATTTACTAGTTAGGTTACGTCTCTAATTACAATTTCAGAAGAAAAATGAGACATTCTTAGGAAATCTTGAAGCGCAAATCAACATCAGGTGTTTCGTTTATACTGCTTGAAATAAGAGTTGCCTTTTTGATATTTTTTATTAAAAGCAATCAAAAATGAAAACTAAGACGAATGTATTAATCGACCAGCGGAAAAATCTCCACCTAGCGTTACATTGATACGACATAGATTTAAAAATTTAAAAATTAGGTTAAGTCTCTAGCATCAATTTCAGGAGTAAATTAAGACTATCTTAGAAAATTTTGAAGCGCAAATCAACATCAGGTGTTTCGTATATACTGCTTGAAATTTGAAGTTGTCTTTTTAATATTTTTTTATTAAAAGCAATCGAAAATGAAAACTAAGACGAATGTATTTATCGACCAGCGGAAAAATTTCCACCTAGCCTTACATTGATACTGCATAGATTAAAAAATTTAAGAGTTAGGTTACGTCTCTAATATCATTTTAGGAAGAAAATTGAGACTTTCTTAGAAAATATTTAAGCGAAAATCAACATCAGGTGTGTCGTATATACTGCACGAAATTTGAAATTGTCTTTTTAACATTTTTTTATTAAAAGCAATCAAAAATCGAAATTAGGACGAATGTATTAATCGACCAGCGGAAAAATCTCCACCTCGCGTTACATTGATACGGCGTTGATTAAAAAATTTAAAAGTTACATTACGTCTCTGATATCAATTTTAGAACAAAAATTACACATAATTAGGAAATCTTGAAGCGAAAATCAACATCAGGTGTTTCGTTTATACTGCACGAAATTTGAAGTTGTCTTTATAAAAATTTTTTACTAAAAGCAATCAAAACTGAAAACTAAGACGGATTTACTAATCGACCGGCGGAAAAATCTCCACCTAGCGTTACACTGATATTGCATAGAATTAAAAATTTAAAAGTTAGGTTACGTATTCATTATCAATTTTAGAAGAAAATGAGACTTTCTTACAAAATCTTGAAGCGCAAATCAACATCAGATGTTTCGTATATACTGCACGAAATTTGAAGTTGTGTTTTTAATATTTTTTATTAAAAGCAATCAAAAATAAAAATAAGACGAATGTATTAACCGACTAGCGGAAAAATCTCACCCTAGCGTTACATTGATACTGCATAGATTTAAAAATTTAAGAGTTAGGTTACGTTTCTAATATCAATTTCAGGGGAAAATTAAGACTTTCTTAGAAAATCTTGAAGCGAAAATCAACAACAGGTGTTTCGTTTATACTGCACGAAATTTGAAGTTTTTTTTTTAATATTTTTTTATTAGAAGCAATCAAAAATAAAAACTAAGACGAATGTATTAATCGACCAGCGGAAGAATCTCCCCACAGCGTTACATTAATACTGCATAGATTTAAAAATTTAAAAGTTAGGTTACGTCTCTTGTATCAATTTTGGAAGAAAAATGAGACTTTCTCAGAAAGTCTTGAAGCGAAAATCAACATCAGGTGTTTCGTTTATGCTGATTGAAATAGTATTTGTCTTTTTATAATATTTTTTATTAAAAGCAATCAAAAATGAAAACTAAGACGAATGTATTATTCGACCAGCGGAAAAATCTCCAACTAGCGTTACATTGATACTGCAATGATTTAAAAATTTAAGAGTTAGGTTACGTCTCTAATATCAATTTCAGAAGAAAATGAGACTTTCTTAGAAAATCTTGAAGCGAAAATCAACATCAGGTGTTTCGTTTATACTGCTTGAAATATGAAGTAGTCTTTTTCATATTTTTTATTAAAAGCAATCAAAAATGAAAACTAAGACGAATCTATTAATCGACCAGCGGAAAAATCTCCACCTAGCGTTACATTGATACGGCATAGATTTAAAAATTTAAGAGTTAGGTTACGTCTCTAATATCAATTTCAGGAGAAAATGAGACTTTCTTAGAAAATCTTGAAGCCAAAATCAACATCAGGTGTTTCGTTTATACTGCTTGAAATTTGAAGTTGTCTTTTTAATATTTCTTTATTAAAAGCAATCAAAATTGGAAACTAAGACGTATTTACTAATCGATTAGCGGAAAAATCTCCACCTGGCGTTACATTGATACTGCATAGATTTAAAAATTTAAAAGTTAGGTTACGTCTCTTGTATCAATTTTTGAAGAAAAATGAGACTTTCTTAGAAAATATTGAAGCGAAAATCAACATCAGGTGTTTCGTATATACTGCTTGAAATTTGAAGTTGTCTTTTTAATATTTTTTTATTAAAAGCAATCAAAACTGAAAGTTTAGACGAATCTATTAATCGACCAGCGAAAAAATCTCCACCTAGCCTTACATTGATACGGCATAGATTTAAAAATTAAATAGTTACGTTACGTCTCTAATATCAATTTCAGTAGTAAATTAAGACTTTCTTTAAAAATCTTGAAGCGAAAATAACCATCAGTTGTTTCGTTTATACTGCAAAAAATATGCAGTTGTCTTTTAAATATTTTTTTTTATTAAAAGCAATCAAAATTGGAAACTAAGACGAATGTATTAACCGACCAGCGGAAAAATCTCCACCTAGCGTTACATTGATACGGCATAGATTTAAAAATTTAAAAGTTAGGTTACGTCTCTAATATCAATTTCAAGAGTAAATTAAGACTTTCTTAGAAAATCTTGAAGCGAAGATAAACATCAGTAGTTTCCTTTATACTGCTTGAAATATGAAGTAGTCTTTTTAATATTTTTTATTTAAAGCAATCAAAACTGAAAACCTGCTCTGATCATCACCCAAAATATTGAGTCGTTCAAGAAATCTTTGGAGGCAGCAGTGACCGAGTTTCCAATGGAAACCGTTTGTAAATCCATCGACGAATGGCCCTATCGTCTAAAAGCGTGCGTCAAAGCTAAGGGTGGACACATTGAATAACTAGTTTAGTATATTAACATATCCTTTTCACTCTACATAATCACATGTAAAACTTTAGCATAAAGTTGTTTTTTAGCTATTATCGGATATTTTTTTTGTAACGTAAGTTTTTGCTAGACCAGGTATTATTTATATTTTAATATTATTCGTGATTATTTGACATTTTAACAGAAATGGACGTAAATACACAAGGTTGTAGGAGTGGTCGTGGTACGGTAGCTTCTTGTGCTTCGGTAGTTCGTCGGTTGTATCTCGTTCGTCGATTGCTTCTCGTTCGTCGGTTGCTTCTTGATCTTCAGTTGCTTCTTCCTGCGTTGACCGCACCTCCGCTAGCCCTTATAATGAGCGCGGAGACTCTCAACAGCGCGATGCAGATTTTCGTTGCGTCTACTGTGGCGCCATCTGTCATGTATCTGTTTCACTGCCGCCGCCGCCATGCGATTGACGGTCACGTGGGTAAGAGCTTGGTGTTTGAGTGAGCGCGCGATAAGCACGCCACATCACTCCCCCGCCCAGACCGTATCTATGGTCGATAACAATTTGGTAACCTTACTCTTCTGCCGCTCCGGGTCCTCTCGTCTCCGTCTGAGGTAGTAGCAGTTGAAGTGGTTGAAGTGGCTGTAGCGGTTGAAGTATTGGTAGTGGTTAAATTAGTCGACTTGGGGATTAGAGGGATGACCTGATTAGGGACTTGATCTTCCCTAGTCAGATAGGCAGGTTTCAGTCTGTCGACTGAGACAGTAGAGGGCTTGCCCCGTAATTCTATTGTGAAGAATTTTGGGTGTCTTTCTAAGACCTTGAAAGGACCGGCATATGGGGGTTCGAGAGCACCACGTACATGATCTTGACGGAGAAAGACGTGAGAAGTTGTATTAAGATCACGTGGTATGTAAAATGGCACTTTGGTGTGCCAAGACGAGGGTTTCGGGGACAAGTTCGCCATGTGTGCTCGAAGTCTTGTTGCGTACTGGGTAACGTCAGCTGTAGTGTAGTCGTCCACCGGAGTGAGGAACTGGCCAGGCAGTTGAAGTGGCTCGCCGTAGACGAGCTCTGCTGGGCTGGCTTGCAGATCTTCTTTCCAGGAACTCCGGATCCCCATGAGTACGAGTGGAAGTGATTCAGTCCAACTCGATGTGTCGTGGCACATTATGGCTGCCTTCAGCTGTCGGTGCAGGCGCTCCACCATGCCGTTAGCAGCTGGGTGATAAGCAGTGGTGTGAAGATGTCGGGCGCCAATCATGGTAGTAAGAGCCTTGAAGAGGTGGCCCTCAAATTGGCGACCACGGTCGGTAGTCACTCGCGCGGGACACCCAAATCGGGCTATCCATCCGGACACGAGTGCAGCTGCGCAGGTTTCTGCAGTGATGTCTTGTAGTGGAATTGCCTCAGGCCATCTTGTAAATCTGTCAATGACAGTGAGGCAATATATGTAAGATGAAGATAGCGGTAAGGGTCCTACGAGGTCGATGTGGATGTGGGAGAACCTTGCAGATGGGGTAAGGAAGGAGGAGAGCGGAGCACGGGTGTGACGGGTAACTTTACTTGTTTGGCATTTCATGCATTGCCGAGACCACTCTCTACAGTCTTTGCGTATCCCTGGCCACACAAATTTTTGTGCGACCAGCCGTGCTGTAGCTGAAATTCCAGGATGATTCCAGTTGTGGACTATGTCGAAGGCTTGGCGTCTGAAGTTTGGCGTGATGTATGATCGCGGTGGATGGACGGAAGTATCGCAGAAGATAGGAAAGTTGCTGTGTACTGTAGACCTTTTTTCGAGTTGCAAGGCCGAGCCACGCAGAAGCAGATTTTGCAGTTCTGGATCATCGTCCTGAGATATTGCAAGTTTGTCGTAGTCAAGTGCCACCGCGAGTTCCTCCACACGTGAAAGAGCGTCCGCTACTACGTTGTCTGGTCCGGGTATGTACTTAATGTCTGTCGTGAATTGGGATATAAAATCTAAGTATCGAAACTGTCTTGGCGAACAATGCTGTTTGCTGGTAGTAAAGGCAAAAGTTAGCGGTTTATGATCCGTATAGATGGTGAATGACGCGGTTTCCACCATGTGTCTGAAGTATTTTATGGCCTCGTAGACCGCTAGAAGTTCTCTGTCGTAAGGGCTGTACTTTTTCTGCGTAGGCGATAGTTTACGGGAGAAGAACGCTAGAGGCTGCCAGATGTTGTTTTTTAGTTGTTGTAACACTGCTCCAATAGCCGTGTCTGAAGCGTCGGTGACAATTGCTAACTTTGCCAAGTAATCTGGGTGAGCAAGAAGTGCAGCGTTGGAAAGCGAATTTTTGCAGTCTTCAAAAGCTTTTAGAAGCTCCGGTGTCATGTCTACTGGATGAGAGCCTTTAATTTTAGGTCCCTGTAGAACTGAATTGAGAGGCGCTTGGTGTTGGGCAGCCTTAGGGATAAATCTGCGGTAGAAATTTAGCATCCCTAGAAAACGACGCAGCTCTTTTACAGTTTGGGGAACGGGGAACTCTCTTATGGCTTGTATTTTCTCATCCAAAGGTTTACTTCCAGCACCAGATACCTCATAACCCAAAAATTTGACGACCTCCTGTCCAAATACGCATTTTGACGTGTTGATGAGTACGCCATATTGTTTAAGTCGATCGAAGAGCTGGCGTAGGTGCTGTTTGTGTGTTTCTCTGTCAGGAGAGAACAGGATAATGTCATCAACATATCCGTAGCAGAAATCCAGGCCTGATAGTACTTCGTCGATGAAGCGTTGGAATGTTTGAGCCGCGTTTCGAAGTCCGAAAGTCATGAACGGGAACTCAAACATTCCGAATGGCGTCGTGATCGCCGTTTTTGGAATATCCTCGGGATTTACAGCGATCTGATTGTACGCTTTCACGAGATCAACCGTAGAGAAGATGGAGCATTCTGACAGCTGGTGGGCAAAATCTTGAATATGTCGGATAGGGTATCGATCAGGTATAGTCCTGGCGTTAAGTGCTCTGTAGTCACCGCAAGGTCTCCAGCTGTCATCTTTCTTTTTTACCAGGTGAAGAGCAGAAGACCATGGACTCTCTGAGCGTCGAGCTGTACCAGCTGCCAACATTTCCTCGAACTCCTTCTTGGCTGCCTGAGAACGAGCTGGATCTAGACGTCGTGGCTTACAAGAAACCGGCTGACCTGGAGTGGTTCTAATGTAGTGCATCGTGGAATGTTTCGAGGCACCACGCATGCCTGCAGGCCTCGTAATTTCGGGGAGCTCGCGTAGAATCTCGTGGAACTCTGTATCTCCGCTAAAGGCTTTAACGGAAGAGATGTCGTCGATAGTTTCTGCGTTTTCTGAAATTGCGGCTACATGTAGAGTAGTGATACCATCAACCAGACGCTGGTTTCTGCAGTCGACTAGCAAGTTGTAGTAGCTAAGAAAATCTACGCCAATGATGGGCTTAGACACATCAGCTACCGTAAAACTCCATGAAAAATCGCGACGAAGACCGAGGTTGAGATGCAGGTGAATAGGGCCGTAAGTGTGAATAATACTGCCGTTGGCTGCGATGAGATCGTACTTGGATTTAGTGCAGGGCGTCTTGACGGCTGAACGTGGAAAAACGCACAAGTCTGAGCCAGTGTCTACCAGGAACTGCATTTTTGACACACGATCGGTAATGAAAAGGCGGCCTGCGGATGGCGGGCAGTCGTTGGCCGCTACTTCCGACCGCCCTGTTCGTTTCCCGCCTGGAATGTGCAGTGTTGTCTGCATTTAATCGCTTTGGAGCCGTAAGTAAGTGTAGTGGTGAAAACAGTATGGGTGGTCTGGCGGTGGTTGTCGTGGCGTCGAACGACTTCGGAAGCGGTTCCTCTCGTATTTAGATTCTGAGCGAGCACTATTTCTGCCGTTTCGAGATGTAAAGGCGGCTACTTGTCTAGTTAGCTCACTGACTTGTCTGGTAAGCTCCTCCAGCGTTGAAGACGAAGCGCTGCCAGAAGAAGTAGTCGCCATGGAGATCTGCGGTGTGGTAGGGGCGATTTCGTACACTTTGTCCGCCAGCTCCCCCAGCTTTTCTAAAGAAAGGTCTGTCTGTGAAGCAATCACTGTTTGTATGTTTTGAGGTAGACCGTTAGACCATATTGATTTTACTATATGCGAAGGTACTGATGGGCCTGCTAAATCCTCCAAGTAGCGTAGGAATCGTGAGGGTGTCCTATCTCCGAGCTCTTCGAACATTAGTAATTGCTTCACGCGTTTCTCTTGTGAAGCTGACAGGCGTCGTATAAGTTCCGTTTTTAGTTTTTCATATTTTTCATGCCAGACAGGCTGAACTGGCACTCCAGCTGTGAAAACCATAGGGCCGGCTCTTCAGGCCAAAATGGGGGTACTCTTACGCCAACGCGTAACACTTCGGCGATTTTGCGGTCGTCGTTACTAGGCTGACTCATATTGTGGTTTATCTGCGCGTCTTCCGAGTGTGGTATCAGCTGGGTCCGGAAGGTGCTTCTCGTTGTCCTTACTCGGGGTCACCAGTGTAGGAGTGGTCGTGGTACGGTAGCTTCTTGTGCTTCGGTAGTTCGTCGGTTGTATCTCGTTCGTCGATTGCTTCTCGTTCGTCGGTTGCTTCTTGATCTTCAGTTGCTTCTTCCTGCGTTGACCGCACCTCCGCTAGCCCTTATAATGAGCGCGGAGACTCTCAACAGCGCGATGCAGATTTTCGTTGCGTCTACTGTGGCGCCATCTGTCATGTATCTGTTTCACTGCCGCCGCCGCCATGCGATTGACGGTCACGTGGGAAAGAGCTTGGTGTTTGAGTGGCGCGCGATAAGCACGCCACAAGGTAAAGATCGTGCATGCGTGTGTGCGTGTGTGTTATTTAAATCCATTTCTATTACGATCCAAATGCGTTAATAACATAGTTGTCGCTCCGCAGATGATTAGTGGCGCTAAGGTGTCCGGAGGCAAGGCGAAATCAACCGGGGCGACCGCTCAGACAGTTCCAGTTCAAGCGCAGTGTGTCCAGGTGCAGCCGGTGCTCGGAACGCAGCAGCTTACACGGGCACAGATCATCAGCCCACTACAGGTAATACTTGTCACTTCGCTTATCACTACCATAAACATTATGCAGTTGAACTAGAGATAAAAAAAAAAATTAAAAACTTTGATATTAGCAACCTTACTGGATTTCGTACATAAGTGGTCAATTTAAATTGTCCTATTATTTATTGTCTTTGTTACGTACTCGAAAAGAAGATCAATAAATACTTGTATGCTATTTGAGAAAGTTAAAATCGAAATTGACCTGATAGCGGACAGCGCTGCACCGGTCACTGGGGGGAAGACAATGCCTTGCACTGGGAGTGTCTATCAGCCGTAGGAGAAGCTGAAAGTGCATGTGACTGATTTCGAATATAATTAGTTGAACAGAATAATACGTGTGTGTGTGTGTGTGTGTGCGTGTGCGTGTGCGTGTGCGTGTGCGTGTGCGTGTGCGTGTGCGTGCGTGCGTGCGCACCTAAATACCAGATACTTGTCTATTTCCATACTATGATGGTCTGAAAAAATTTGCCCCATATGATAAGGACTGCCAATGTATATATTTTCTAACGTGTACAGTAAAGAGTAATATGTCTTTTTTAAAAATAATAAGTCATTAAATCTCCTCAAAATTCATAAATTCAAGATGTCCCAATACAACTGTGCATTATTATGGAACTAATCGGTATATTTTGTTGCCTTTAGAGATGTTTGTTATGTTCAGCCCAAGTTATAATAAGCAGTTCGGCTTGCGAATTGAAACCCCTCTTCTCGCAATCTAATTAACGAATTGTTTGAAAATAAAATGCTTTCGCGAATCCCAAGCTCGCAAAAAAATTTGTCACTTTTAGTTAGTAAATAACATGAGTTTGGTTTTTGTTATTTTGCAAGTATGTCGCAACTGCGCATCGTCAATTTTTACAATGAGAACTTTAATTAAGGCATTACAGCACAATACAACGGCAGTACGAGCGTCATGTCACAGCGCGGTGACGAAACATGGAAATTTTGTTTGACTGCACTTGCGAACACCTGTACATATATTTACGAAATTATTGTTTATTTATTTGAATGCAATTGCGAATATCCTTATTTTATCGCATGTTATGTGGAACGTTCTTAGATTGGCAGCCGGTGTTTTTTATTAGTTGATCAGCGAGTGCGCGTGTAGTAAAACAGGTGCAAAACATGAGTCAATAATGACAGGAAAAGACAACTCGCACGGGGCATGATGTCCTTGTGGGTTGTCCATTTTATTTGTTGTTACCTGTTTTTTCTTACAATTAACTTTTGAAGTTCGCATGTTATTACTTTGTTAATTTATATATATAAATATATAAATATATATATGTGGACTAGCTGACCCGGCTACGCGTTGCTGTGGCTAAAGTTTTTGTTATATTACATTATAGTAAACAATCTAATTTGACTCCTTATTTGACTTTCTACTACTACAACCCTTTAGTACAATGAAATTATTTATGAACAAAGACGAAAATGTTGATGTTGGTATACAAATTCACTGGATTGAGATTTGAAGGGGAAGTACGTTGAACACAATTAATTAAAATGTTATTACACTTGATATTAAGCAGAAATCAATAGGTACAAAATAAAAATTTATCAGATTTATTATTTCTATTTATTTTATAACAAATATAAGTATAATACAGTATAATACAGTAAATAACATGTGACGCTTAAACTCATAAATGAGGTATGCAAGGCAGACAGTCTTAAACTTTTAAACATTAATATCTATTTTTTTGAATTATAAATACTTTCAATTTCAATTTAATTTAACACCAATCGGTGCACAATGTTTTTGGTTAACCTGTCTTTAGCTAACACAAATAGATTCGACGGTTTCCCAAAACGTGAACACGCAATATATAGTTGCCCATGAGAAAAACATGGATTTTCCAAATCTAAACCACAAATGGACATTGTTTGACCTTGAGATTTATTTATAGACATGGCGAAAGCTAAACGAATTGGAAACTGTAGCCTTTTGAAGGGTACGGTAGAATCTGATGGTATCATCGGAATACGTGGCAGCAGGACCACTTTTCCTTTAAACTTCCCAACCAAAATGGTTTGCTTCAAGAATGTTTCCGGTGATCTTTTTGATGACCAAACGCGTACCGTTACATAATTGAGGTGGATTCAAATTACGGAGGAGAATAATAGGGGAACCAATCTTTAATCGAAGATTATGTGGTGGCATTCCAGGGATATCTAATGAATTTAAAAATTCAATCGGAAAATTTACACTTTCATTTTCATCAACAACAGTATCGATTGATTTAAAAGACATCAGATCGCCTGGTAACAACTGTTGTATCTGGAAGTTAATTTCATCAACATCAACGTTTTTGGCTGCCAAAATCGTCCGTTGACTAAGCCATTCATGATTCAAATAATTATTCTGTATATCCGGGAAAATACTCTGAATCAATTCATTTTTATCCTGAACAACAGTGCAAAAATTGTCTGGTAGTTTAATGCATTGCGTATTTAGTTGCAGTTCTATTTTACCGTTCCCAATTTCTAGTAGTTGTTCGGAAAATATTTGTGCTGATGGATCATTTTGCAATTGTACTCACATATTTAATCGAAGGTCAATCGAAGTGTTTCAACACTTCGCCATAAGAATGATTGTTTCAAACATGCATTAATCTCATCTGCGAAAGTAGAGCGAGGTATAACCGGTAAGGTCTGCCGGAAGTCACCAGACAAAAGTAAGATAGCACCACCGAAAAGTTTATTATTGCTGTTTAAATCTTGCATAGTTCTGTTTAATGCTTCAAGTGAATATTTGTGTGCCATTGTGCACTCATCCCAAATTATTATAGAACTCTTCCGCAACACTGCAGCTATTCCACTATTCTTTTTGATGTTACACATTGCATCTGGTTTATTATGAACGTCCAATGGCAGCTTGAATGTTGAATGTGCTGTTCGCCCACCATCCAGTAAAGTAGCCGCAATGCCTGACGATGCTACTGCTAATGCGATTTTTTGTTGCGACCGTATTTTGGCAAGAATCAACGATATTAAAAATGTCTTACCGGTTCCACCGGGTGCATCCAAGAAAAAAAAACCGCCTTGTTCAGCAGCAACAGCCAGCATAATCCGATCATAAATAATTTTTTGTTGTGCTGTCAGTAACGGTTCACTGTTCATGATAATTGTTGCTAAACTTCCATGGTCGTATTGATTTTCTCGTTGTGAATCGGTGGCTGGACGATTAGGTGATGGCATACCATAATGATTAAGTGGTAAATTTGAAATAAGAACACATAAATCCTCGATTAAGACCAATGCTTCATTGTACATCTCTGGTGTATAATCTATGTTTTGGGATTGATTTGTTTGTCTAATTCGGTGCAAGATGTCTTCTGTCATACAATTTTTATATTTTTCCCACAAAGTTTGTGCTTGCGAGGGATAACATGTCGTCAAAATAATTGCAAACAACTGACGAATGTTATTCGGTGTTGATGTCAACGCAGCATCAGCAAGCGTTAAGTCCCAATGGTTATCGTCTTCTAGCAATTGCAGTTCACGACATGCATCCTAGTATGTATTGAATACTCGACCATTAACTGTTCGTAAAAATTCAAAAGACGTTGGTCCGGGAACATTCACCAATAACAAACGTAAATAGAAGCACTCACGTTGCTTTGGATGTACCGTGTAAAGTCTCCCCAATGTCTTAGCTTTGAATATGCCTGTAATGGAAGGATGTGGTTTTCCTTGTTTCCGTGGCTCCCATTTTTTACTGGATTTGTTCCATGTGAAATAACGTGGAACATCACCATACACCAATGTCTTCGCGAATTGGCCAAAAACATCAGGTTTTTGACACAATGTAAAAAATTCAGTTAGAGTCATTTTCGGAGCTTCGAACGCTCTTTGGAGAACATTTTCTTCAGTGAAGTATACACGTTGACCGTTTTCAAGATGTATTGCCAGATGTTGGACATCAGGATCTCTTTCGTGGATGGGAAAGCTGAGAATATGCCAAATAGCTTCATTGCTGCTAATGTATCTGCCCATTTGGTATCGTGCTATTTCGTCATTTTTATTAATGTTTTGTACTTCAAATATGGCCAAATCACTGCCTTTGTTTACATAATTACAAATATACTTAATTGATTTAACAGAACTTATTTGATCGATTTCTTCAGGACGGATTCTATCTTTAAGCCAAACCAAAATGTGGGCATGAGGCAAACCTCGCTTTTGCCACTCTATCGTATACAGCCAACAACGTGTGATACCAAAAATTGAATATTTAACAATAAAATCAATAAAGGATTTCAATTTTTTTTAAACACACGTGCAGTTAAATCATGACGATGAATGGCTTGTTGTCCTGGCAATAGTAAAGTTTGTATCTCTTCCTAATTCGGATTACATGTGAATGTAATAAATAAATCCGGTCGGCCGTAATGACGTACGTAAGTCATCGCATCTTGCATGTATTCCTGCATGTTCCGTGGACTGCCGATGTAGCTTGAAGGTAAAATGAAAGCATTACCGATGTCATTGGGATTTAAATTTCCATCGATGTTTCCAGCAACAGCATCTCGAAGGTGAATATACTCTTCAGATCGGAGTTTGGTCTGATTCAACCTGATGAATGTTAATCTCTCCGTTTCAATTTTAACATACATTTTAACAACATATTTGTGATATTGTCGCTGACAGTTCAATATGAGATTGTCTTCATTTTCCCGAATCATTAGGCGGTATGAATAATAGTTCATTGAATTGACTTTTTTGTTGATTTCAGAACCTGTAAATAGATTTTGTTTTAATAACATTGAAATATAAAATTAAAATACATAACGTAGTGACTGAGTTATTATTTCCATACCCAAAATAATATTTTAATTACCTGTAATGGGATTTATCATTTTTACCGAGAGATCATAGCCATCTTCACCTTGCCAAAATGTAATGGGATATTGTTGTGCATCATATGAGCGATGTGTTTCCTTTATACATTGTAATTGATCATTCCTACAATGTAAAACAATATCACGGGATTCCAAGTTTTCTCCAACTACAACGATAGCAACTTCATCGATAGTTGGTGCATTTAAATGTCTTGCATGTTGACCCGCAGGTGTTTTATCATCTTTTGTGACAATTTTGTGATTATCAGATGGCATCGGATCCAATGCAGTTTTAAACAATATAATCAATTGATCGTGTTCATGAAATAAAGTTTGTAATTGTTCTGCAATAGACCTCTTTACTAAATTGTTGAACGCAGATTAATTTCATGTGGTGAATTCTCTATCTGACACTGGTAGTAGTAAACCTGCTCTGTGATATATATTATTTGGCCTTGTATCTGTAAATAAAAAAAAATATTATGTTTGTACCAAACACCATAAAATAAAATTAAATAAATAAGCAATGTGGGATATAGATTTATGGATTATCAGTGATTAAACTTAAATAATATTTGTTCCTAAAAATGATATCTACCTCCTAATCACTAAACAATATTTCATATCCTTAGATACCTCAATATGTAATATTTAGTTGTAACTAATATCTATCATCAAATAATTATATTGGGTTTCAAAATAATGAAAGTGTCACTAAAACTGAAACGCCAAATAATATGAAGACTAAGTGATCACATCTTAACTTGTTTGACAGAAAATATTGTTCACTAAAATGATTATGATCAACTGCTATAATACGTACCCTCGGCCTGAGGGTGGGTAGAGCCAAATTCTCTACTCGTCACTTGGGTAATACCTGTCCGGCGCGTCCACGTCGCGGGGGTGGGCACCACTCACAACAGTAGGCCGGAGTGAAATTGGTGGCCGAGTTCGGATAGGGACCTAGTGCCGCAGGGTATAGCGTGGCCCCTTGCCCAGGGTTACGGGTGAAGACCTTAACGGCTGCAAAGGCGGAGATGAAGTCCATTGGTACGGTAGAGCAGGCGGAAGAGGCAAATACCCCAGTCGCAAGCTGCCCTCACATATTGGGTCACAGGTTGCTCTGGAGCTACGCTGCCAGGTGGGGTGGTGTAGTAGGGTTGGTGATGAAGACCGCGGTCGGCAGAAGCACCCTTAGCTCTCCAAGAGAGTTACTACCTTAGCGTCAGGCGGCAGCCGTCTGTAAAAACCCAATTGCCAAAACAAATTCTCCTTATCATGAAAGTTACAAGAAATAATAGACGAGATCATACTAGGGCGTACCCCACAAGCGACGCAAATACTTTAGAGGCGAATAAAAGAGCGACAAAAGAAGACAACACTAGGGCGTCCCCCGCAAGCGACGTAATTGACACTCTGAGATTCGCTACGTGGAACTTAGGTTCCCTTACCGGTTGCACCAGCGAACTAAGTGAAGTCCTCAAACGAAGATACATTGATGCGTGTTGCTTACAGGAAACCAAGTGGAAGGGTTCCAAGTCTCGTGATATAGGACTAGGATTTAAACTAATATATAATGGAACATTAACACACCGAAATGGTGTGGCCATAGCTCTAAACTCTTGTCTGAAAGATAGAATCATTAGCATAAATAGGAAGTCTGACCGGCTCCTAGCCATGAAACTAGCGCTTGACAATCAGCCACCACTAAACATCATATCAGCATACGCTCCTCAAGTTGGATGCTCTAAGGAGGAAAAACAAGATTTCTGGGAGGACTTTGATGATGTGATAGCCTCTATAGGAGTTAATGAATTAAAACTAATCGGCGGTGACCTTAATGGGCACGTTGGCCATAAAACTCCAAATGGCAGTGAACACCATGGCGGTTTTGGCTATGGCAAGCTAAATCAAGAAGGACATAGTATTTTAGATTTTTCAAGTAGACACAATTTAATGATCATTAACACGTGCTTTGAGAAAAAGGAAGAGCACCTTATAACTTACAAAAGTGGAGGTAAGAAGACGCAGGTTGATTACATACTGGGAGAGAAAAGCTTAATATCTAGATTCAAGGACTGTAAGGTTATCCCAGGGGAAGCATTAACAAGTCAACATCGAATACTTGTTACGAAGTTCAAATTGCGGAAACCACTGAGAAATGTCAAAGATATAAAGTGTTAGCGTCTTATTAAAAGATGTTTGTAACACTTTATCAATTTATTTAACACACGAACAAATTTTTATTAGCGCTTGAGGGCGAGCAAAAAGGACGTGCATGTGCCCGCTGCACTAATTCGGCACACTAAGTTCGCCCGTCGGCTACGCTCGCCCACAAAATCTTACACCTATTATTCATTCAGACATCATATCAGTGTATATACGACTCCCACAGATAAAACACCAAAAATCAAATGGGCTAAACTGAACGGACCAGAAGGAAGCCGCTTATTAGAAAGTATTACAAACCATTTAAAATCTAACTTGGACAACGAGTACCAAAACGTAAATGAAATGTGGTCCAAATTCGAAGATCTAACGGTCCCGGCAGCAAAAACTATACTAGGAGAGTCAAAAGGCATAATTCCAAATAAAGACCCTAGTTGGTGGAACGATACCGTGAAAGCAGCAGTGCGGAACAAAAAAGAGCATTTCAAGGCTTGGCAAGATTCGGAAAGCGACGAGGACCTAAAGGCATATAAAATAACCAAAGCCCACACCAAAATTATCGTTGCCCAAGAAAGACAGAAAGCTAGAGATAATTTCTATAGACAGTTAGAGGAAAACACAGACGATAATGATATATACAAAATTGCTAAGCAGCGCCAGCGCAGTACATTGGACATAAACATAAATAAATATATCAGAGATGTTAATGGTAAACTCTTGACCTCAAATAATGACATTAACAAAAGATGGAAAGATTACTACGTCGAATTATCCAACGAAGAATTTCCAAGCGAAAAATTCCCCTTCATACGTGTGACCTCAGGGCCCATCGAAGCCATAACAGAATCCGAAGTTAAAGTAGCGATACTAAAGATGAAGAACAAGAAGGCTACAGGGCCAGATCAGATACCTGCGGAGATATGGAAGCGTGGAGGAATGGTAGCTATAAGGTGGCTTACGAAACTCCTAAATCTTGTCCTCACGTCCGTTACAATGTCAGACTCCTGGCGAAAGAGCTACTTAATACCATTTTACAAGCATAAAGGAGACGTTTCGCTTTGTGGAAATTACAGGGGGATAAAATTAACATCACACACTTTTAAACTCTTCGAAAGAATTATTAATAATAGACTGCGGCTGCTTACAACCGTCACGGAAAACCAATTCGGCTTCACTGCTGGTAAATCAACGTCGGACGCAATTCAAGCCATGAGAATTATTATGGAGAAACATAGATGCAATAAAGAAGATTTACATATTGTCTTCATTGACCTGGAAAAAGCTTTCGATAGAGTTGCAAGACAACTTGTATGGCAAGCTCTCAGGTCTCAAGGCCTCCCCGAAAAGTATGTCTCCATAGTAAAAGACATGTACTACAACTGCGCGACCCAGGTGAGAAGCCCGGCAGGACTCAGTGACCTGTTCGAAGTAACAGTTGGCGTTCATCAGGGATCCGCACTTAGTCCATTATTATTATTTAACTGCGTCATGCATTACCTCACAAAGGATATACAGAATGCCTTACCATGGTGCCTTCTATATGCAGATGATATTGTTCATGCAAACAAATCAGCAGATGATTTTCAGAGAGACCTGAACCTATGGATTAGAGAACTAGAATCCAACGGCCTCCGCATAAGTAGATCCAAAACGAAACACATGCACTGTGCATTTGCACCAACACCAACACAAGGCCATAGCAATCTGAACATCAGTGGCATTCCAATACCATCCGTCACTAAGTTCAGGTACCTAGGGTCGACCTTAAGTACCGATGCAGACTCAACCGCTGATGTCAAGAACAGGGTACAAACTGCATGGATGAAGTGGAGGGAAGTGTCAGGCGTTCTATGTGATAACCGTATGCCCATTAAGACCAAGGGTGAAGTCTACAAAGCAGTTGTCAGACCAGCTATGCTCTACGGCTCGGAATGCTGGACTGTAAGTCAGAGACACGAGCAAACACTTCATGTCAATGAGATGAAGAGGCTTAGATGGTCGGGTGGCGTCACTAGAATGGACAAAATACGGAACGAATATATCAGAGGTTCGTTTAAGGTAGCTCCGATCCCCAGCAAATTACAGGAAAAAAGATCACGATGGTATGGCCACATTCAACGAAAACCAGATGACCACGTAGTAAAAACTGCCTTAAGCCTCCCAGAATTCCCAAGAGGGAGAGGGCGTCCAAAAGCTACGTGGTGGTCTAATATCAGAAAGGAACTGGAAACCCTTCAACTTGATGCAGGGACAACCCAGGATAGAGTGGCCTGGCGCAAATTGATAAGGAGACCCGACCCCAAATAAAGGGAAAAGGGAAGGAAGAAGAAGAACTGCTATAATACATACCTTAAAAGTTGACATAAAATTTTCTCGAACTACATTTGTTGCCCCAAATGAAGTCATTTGAAAGCAATTGTAATATTGTTGGATATTTGTCAAAAAGTGTATGGAATCTGGTCCTATTCCCGAAACTAATGAGTACAATGGCTCTGGTGGTGGATGCAATGGTATCGATTTCACTTTATCATTTGCGCAACACAATCCATTGGCTTCGTTTTTGTATTTCAATGCCTTACAATGTGAGCAAACCGAGTTCATAGAACCAATAACAACACATTGGTAGTTACTGTAGTCAACTGACACATCGTAACTAAATACAGCTCGATTCAAACTTGCGCGATTATTAGTTGAATGTCGCGTTCGCGCTTCACGCGTTTGTGATAACCGAATTTTTTCACGTTAATTTCGGTCGTTACGTTCTTGTGCACTAAGACAAGATAGGTAATTAGCTTGGTTTGTAGCATTTCGGGTTTTTCTACCTAAATTTCTTCGTCTTATAGGAGGCATATCAATAATATCATTGGTATTATTAATATTGTATATAAAATGTATATAAAATTAACAGCGGTTTATTACTGCAAGAAAAATAAGAAAATTTATCTGTGAATAGATTGTTTTTATTACATTTCCATACAAATTTTATAAATCCATATTACATTTGAATGTCCAGAAACTTTAACATTACATTTATAAAGAATAATTACAAAAGTTGAAGTTTTTTATGAGTACACTTCTACCCGGAACGTTCGTAAAACATTTGTTATTGTCGAAAGTTGGAATCCCAAAAAATAACCCAGGTTTTTTGTTTATATTTCACTAAGCTGTAAAATGGAAAGGACGATAGTTCATTTACTTAAATACATTATGACGATTCCTGTGAGGTGGTACACGACAAAAACTAGAGAAAACAATGAATGGAGAAAAGAATACATTTCTTTGAAATAATAATGACGCTTACTAGCTCACTCTTGCTTCCCGTATACACTAGTAGTAAAATGCATAAAAAATATTTTCTATGCTCGCTCGGTGGAAGCTTGTTTATAAGTACGTATATGTCGAAAAGTTAAAATAGCAGTAACACGAAGTATAACCATAAGAAGTTAGCTTCATTTTCAAGTTGTGTGTTCCTAGTGAAAATAATTACTGTTCCGCGCAAAGGATGATTAGGTCCGATTGTGCTTTCACTTAAATAAATGTAAATCTATCGTTATACAGCATTAAATAAAAAAAAATAATAATAAAAAAGCATACATTAGTAAAGTTATTGTATTGATTGTCATTTTTGGTATAAAAATCAAGTATCAGGTGTCTCTCGTTTAATTCTAATTTGTACATGATTAAAAATGTAAAATTACGTATAAGAGATTTTTTTACTTGGCTTAGACAGCTGCCCAAGTAACATTTGCAAAAAAAATTGCGGGTCTAATGAGGCAGGGCGCAGAGGGCGGGAACTTTGCCTAAAACCACTTTTAGCTGTCGAGTACCGTGCGGAGCCTCGGAGCAGAGATAGTGTGATTGCTCTATAGACGGCAAGTTTTGTGTGGAGCTTTAGGTCGTGAGACTTTCATACTCTTTGGTTCAGTTTATCAAAAGCAGCAGCGGCTTTTGCGATTCGCGCAGATATCTTTGCAGATTCTCCATACTGTCAGCCATAAGGCAAACATCGTCTGCATAAAGAATTTACAGCACAGAGGTCTGATGGACTTTATGTTTTACTCTGAAATGGGTAAGGTCCTGTACACTCTTGTCCGTGCGAACATTTAATGAAACACTATCATTGCAGTTCCTAAGGGCATCCTTCATAACCGCAGCAAAGTATGTAGCAAATAGGGTTGGAGCCATTACACAACCTTATTTCACTCCGCTTGTTACATTAAACTCTTCTGTCAAGTCATTTTCGTGGCATACACGGACCATCATGCCTTTATGAAATTGACGCATTAAATTTACGAACTTCAGAGGACATCCATATTTCTCGAATACTGTCCAAAAGGCAGATCTTGGTACGCGATCAAAGGCCTTTTCCGGGTCCACAAAACACATGTAGAGGTCACAGTGTTGCTCAAGGCTTTCTTCTTGTAATTGTTTGACAACAAAGATGGCATCAACCGTCCCTCGATTCGGTCTGAAACCACACTGGGTATCGGGAAGGAAGCTTTCAGCTAACGTACATAGGCGCTTGTTGATGGTATGCGCCAGGATCTTGCCAGCTATTGAAAGCAGGGCAATTCCTTAAAATGAACTACAATCTGAGAGGTCTCCTTTGCCTTTGTATAGTTTAACAATATTAGCATCCTTCCAGTTTTGTGGAACAAGCTCATCAGCCCAAGTTTGTTGAATAAGTGCAAACAGTCTGGAGTGCTATGGCAGATAATCTCGTGGTGCACTCTGTGCATAGATTTGAATTTATTAAATCTTAAAAAAATCAGGTTTTGTTTCTGAAATCAAATTAAACAGAAAAATGAGGCATTATTAAAAATTAGAGCGAGAATCTATATCAGGTGTTTGGTTTAGACTGAATAAGTTATGATGATGTTATTAAAAGAGTTTTGGCTAAAATCAATTAAAAAAGAAAAATATGACGAATTTATTAACCGACTAGCGTGAACATCTACATTCAGCGTCCCATTGACAATGCATAGATCTGAATATTTTTTAAAATCAGGTTTTGTTTCTGAAATCAAATTAAACAGAAAAATGAGGCATTATTAAAAATTAGAGCGAAAATCTATATCAGGTGTTTGGTTTAGACTGAATAAGTTATGAAGATGTTATTAAAAGAGTTTTGGCTAAAATCAATTAAAAAAGAAAAATATGACGAATTTATTAACCAACTAACGTGAACATCTACATTCAGCGTCCCGTTGATACTGCATAGATTTGAATATATTTTAAAATAAGGTTTTGCGCTTAAAAATTTGGTGCTGCCACTTATTGGTTATTACTTATTTATATTGCCACTTATTTTTATATCGCTTACACTGTTGTCCAAGAGATATTTGCAGATTAGATTAGAGGGCACTTTGTCTAAGACCTTTTTTAAGGTGGAGAAGCTTGAGGGCTCCTTAGGAAGCCTTAACTTGGTCAGCTTGTGATGTGTTACATCTTTGCCCTCTGTTATTAACTCAATGAATATTTAAATTACAAGAATCCTATAAGTACATTTAGTCTATATCTGACAGAGTGTACATACATAAGTCACAATTATTATTTTAAAAAAAAGTGTTGTTGAGTTTCCTGTTCATCTCGACAATGACACCTTGCAAATCAGAGTAGAGCCAAATATATAAAAAAATAATTGATCATCAATAAGAGACCTGATAAAAGTTCCAATATTGAGTAAATTAACTTTATCTTTATTTTTAAGTCATTGTTTCACGTGGATTTTCATTCTTATAATATGTTCGACAGATCAAGTAAGTTAAGCTAATTTACTTGATCGGTCACAGGTACTCCGACGGCTTGCAGCTTTTAAATGTCAATAGGTCAAAAGCGACCATCACTTCACTGAAAAGAAATGTGGAAAAAAAAAATTAAGAGAAAACATAGGGCCAGCTTACTAGTGGATAATAAAATCTCTGATAGCCTATTAGGAATTTATGATAATAAATGAAACGGATTCGGAGCCTCAGAAACACGCAGTGTCGTGGGGGGTCGAATCGAAGAAAAATGTCATCGGATACTTTAGCTGTCAGATAGCGTTACATTGTCTTAACTTTGTAATGGGCTCTTAATAAGATAAAAAGAATAGCAATTATCTTGTTTACTTGTAACTGTAATTTAATTTTTCCATTTTGTTATTCATATATGTATATAGAGCGCTTCATACAGCATAATGAACAAAATATTTATTACACGATATAACGTAAGGGCTAGTAAAAAGTATTGGTCCGTCGTTTCCGAATTAAAAAAAATGTTACAACGTATTTCAAAGAGGTCACTTTATTTATTGATGACATTTTTATAATTCTAACTGATCTAAATAGCGTCAAACTCGGGAAATTTAAAGTAACTGGAAGTTAAAAAAATTATGAAAAAAATCTGACCATCCCGGAAATTTAAGGCGAATCGTCTGACTCGAAGTTCAAAAATAATTACAAGTTAAAAAAAAAAACAAACTGTCAAACGCGGGAAATTCAATGCGACTTGTCCAATGCGCGAAGTATAAAAGTAATATATATCCACATATATATATTTATATATATAAATAAACAAAGTAATAACATGCGAACTTCAAAAGTTAATTGTAAGAAAAAACAGGTAACAACAAATAAAATGGACAACCCACAAGGACATCATGCCCCGTGCGAGTTGTCTTTTCCTGTCATTATTGACTCATGTTTTGCACCTGTTTTACTACACGCGCACTCGCTGATCAACTAATAAAAAACACCGGCTGCCAATCTAAGAACGTTCCACATAACATGCAATAAAATAAGGATATTCGCAATTGCATTCAAATAAATAAACAATAATTTCGCCAATATATGTACAGGTGTCCGCAAGTGCAGTCAAACAAAATTTCAATGTTTCGTCACCGCGCTGTGACATGGCGCTCGTACTGCCGTTGTATTGTGCTGTAATGCCTTAATTAAAGTTCTCATTGTAAAAATTGACGATGCGCAGTTGCGACATACTTGCAAAATAACAAAAACCAAACTCATGTTATTTACTAACTAAAAGTGACAAATTTTTTTGCGAGCTTGGGATTCGCGAAAGCATTTTATTTTCAAACAATTCGTTAATTAGATTGCGAGAAGAGGGGTTTCAATTCACAAGCCGAACTGCTTATTATAACTTGGGCTGAACATAACAAACATCTCTAAAGGCAACAAAATATACCGATTAGTTCCATAATAATGCACAGTTGTATTGGGACATCTTGAATTTATGAGTTTTGAGGAGATTTAATGACTTATTATTTTAAAAAAAGACATATTACTCTTTACTGTACACGTTAGAAAATATATACATTGGCAGTCTTTATCATATGGGGCAAATTTTTTCAGACCATCATAGTATGGAAATAGACAAGTATCTGGTATTTAGGTGCGCACGCACGCACAAGCACACGCACACGCACACGTACACGCACACGCACACGCACACGCACACGCACACGCACACACACACACACACACACGTATTATTCTGTTCAACTAATTATATTCGAAATCAGTCACATGCACTTTCAGCTTCTCCTACGGCTGATAGACACTCCCAGTGCAAGGCATTGTCTTCCCCCCAGTGACCGGTGCAGCGCTGTCCGCTATCAGGTCAATTTCGATTTTAACTTTCTCAAATAGCATACAAGTATTTATTGATCTTCTTTTTGAGTACGTAACAAAGACAATTAATAATAGGACAATTTAAATTGACCACTTATGTACGAAATCCAGTAAGGTTAGCCACAAAGGTTGCTAATATCAAAGTTTTTAATTTTTTTTATCTCTAGTTCAACTGCATAATGTTTATGGCAGTGATAAGCGACGTGACAAGTGTTACCTGTAGTGGGCTGATGATCTGTGCCCGTGTAAGCTGCTGCGTTCCGAGCACCGGCTGCACCTGGACACACTGCGCTTGAACTGGAACTGTCTGAGCGGTCTCCCCGGCTGATTTCGCCTTGCCTCCGGACACTTTAGCGCCACTAATCATCTGCGGAGCGACAACTATGTTATTAACGCATTTGGATCGTAATAGAAATGGATTTAAATAACACACACGCACACACGCACGCACGATCTTTATCTTGTGTATTTACGTCCATTTCTGTTAAAATGTCAAATAATCACGAATAATATAAAATATAAATAATACCTGGTCTAGCATAAACTTACGTTACAAAAAAAATATCCGATAATAGCTAAAAAACAACTTTATGCTAAAGTTTTACATGTGATTATGTAGAGTGAAAAGGCTATGTTATTATACTAAACTAGTTATTCAATGTGTCCACCCTTAGCTTTGACGCACGCTTTTAGACGATAGGACCATTCGTCGATGGATTTACAAACGGTTTCCATTGGAAACTCGGTCACTGCTGCCTCCAAAGATTTCTTGAACGACTCAATATTTTGGGTGATGATTAGAGCAGGTTTTCAGTTTTGATTGCTTTAAATAAAAAATATTAAAAAGACTACTTCATATTTCAAGCAGTATAAAGGAAACTACTGATGTTGATCTTCGCTTCAAGATTTTCTAAGAATGTCTCATTTTCTTCTGAAATTGATATTAGAGACGTAACCTAACTTTTAAATTTTAAAATCTATGCCGTATCAATGTAACGCTAGGTGAAGATTTTTCCGCTGGTCGAATAATACATTCGTCTTAGTTTTCATTTTTGATTGCTTTTAATAAAAAATATTATAAAAAGACAAATACTATTTCAATCAGCATAAACGAAACACCTGATGTTGATTTTCGCTTCAAGATTTTCTGAGAGAGCCTCATTTTTCTTCCAAAATTGATACAAGAGACGTAACCTAACTTTTAAATTTTTAAATCTATGCCGTATCAGTGTAACGCTAGGTTGAGATTTTCCTCTTGTCGATTAATACATTCGTCTTAGTTTTTTTTTTGTTTGCTTTTAATAAAAAAAAATTAAAAAGACAACTGCATATTTTAAGCAGTATAAACGAAACACCTGATGGTTATTATCGCTTCCAGATTTTCTAAGAAAGTCTTAATTTACTCCTGAAATTGATATTAGAGACATAACCTACCTTTTAAATTTTAAAATCTATGCCGTATCAATGTAACGCTAGGGTGAGATTTTTCCGCTGGTCGGTTAATACATTCGTCTTAGTTATTATTTTTGATTGCTTTTAATAAAAAATATTAAAAAGACAAGTTCAAATTTCGTGCAGTATATAAGAAACACCTGATGTTGATTTGCGCTTCAAGATTTTCTAAGAAATTCTCATTTTCCTCCTAAATTGATACGAGAGACGTAATCTAACTTTTAAATTTTTAAATCTATGCCGTATCAATGTAACGCTAGGTGGAGATTTTCCTCTTGTCGATTAATACATTCATATTAGTTTTTATTTTTGATTGGTTTTAGTAAAAAAATATTAAAAAGACAACTTCAAATTTCGTGCAGTATATACGAAACACCTGATGTTGATTTGCGCTTCAAGATTTTCTAAGAAATTCTCATTTTCCTCCTAAATTATTACGAGAGACGTAATCTAACTTTTAAATTTTTAAATCTATGCCGTATCAATGTAACGCTAGGTTGAGATTTTCCTCTTGTCGATTAATACATTCGTCTTAGTTTTTTTTTGTTTGCTTTTAATAAAAAAAAATTAAAAAGACAACTGAATATTTTAAGCAGTATAAACGAAACACCTGATGGTTATTATCGCTTCCAGATTTTCTAAGAAAGTATTAATTTACTGCTGAAATTGATATTAGAGACGTAACCTAACTCTTAAATTTTTAAATCTATGCCGTATCAATGTAACGCTAGGTGGAGATTTATCCGCTGGTCGATTAATACATTCGTCTTAGTTGTCAGTTTTGAATGCTTTAAATAAAAAAAATATTATGAAGACAACTTCTACTTCAAGCAGTATAAACGAAACACCTGATGTTGTTTTGCGCTTCAAGATTTTCTAAGAAAGTCTTAATTTACTCCTGAAATTGATATAAGAGACGTAACAAAACTTTTAAATTTTTAAATCTATGCCGTATCAGTTTAACGCTAGGTGGAGATTTCTCCGCTGGTCGGTTAATACATTCGTCTTAGTTTTCATTTTTGATTGCTTTTAATAAAAAATATTAAAAAGACAACTTCAAATTTCGTGCAGTATATACGAAACACCTGATGTTGATTTGCGCTTCAAGATTTTCTAAGAAATTCTCATTTTCCTCCTAAATTATTACGAGAGACGTAATCTAACTTTTAAATTTTTAAATCTATGCCGTATCAATGTAACGCTAGGTGGAGATTTTCCTCTTGTCGATTAATACATTCGTCTTAGTTTTTTTTTGTTTGCTTTTAATAAAAAAAAATTAAAAAGACAACTGAATATTTTAAGCAGTATAAACGAAACACCTGATGGTTATTATCGCTTCCAGATTTTCTAAGAAAGTATTAATTTACTGCTGAAATTGATATAAGAGACGTAACCTACCTTTTAAATTTTAAAATCTATGCCGTATCAATGTAACGCTAGGGTGAGATTTTTCCGCTGGTCGGTTAATACATTCGTCTTAGTTTTTATTTTTGATTGCATTTAATAAAAAATATTAAAAAGACAAGTTCAAATTTCGTGCAGTATATACGAAACACCTGATGTTGATTTGCGCTTCAAGATTTTCTAAGAAATTCTCATTTTCCTCCTAAATTGATACGAGAGACGTAATCTAACTTTTAAATTTTTAAATCTATGCCGTATCAATGTAACGCTAGGTGGAGATTTTCCTCTTGTCGATTAATACATTCATATTAGTTTTTATTTTTGATTGGTTTTAGTAAAAAAATATTAAAAAGACAACTTCAAATTTCGTGCAGTATATACGAAACACCTGATGTTGATTTGCGCTTCAAGATTTTCTAAGAAATTCTCATTTTCCTCCTAAATTATTACGAGAGACGTAATCTAACTTTTAAATTTTTAAATCTATGCCGTATCAATGTAACGCTAGGTTGAGATTTTCCTCTTGTCGATTAATACATTCGTCTTAGTTTTTTTTTTGTTTGCTTTTAATAAAAAATATTAAAAAGACAACTGCATATTTTAAGCAGTATAAACGAAACACCTGATGGTTATTATCGCTTCCAGATTTTCTAAGAAAGTATTAATTTACTGCTGAAATTGATATTAAAGACGTAACCTACCTTTTAAATTTTAAAATCTATGCCGTATCAATGTAACGCTAGGGTGAGATTTTTCCGCTGGTCGATTAATACATTCGTCTTAGTTTTCAGTTTTAATTGCTTTTAATAAAAAAATATTATAAAGACAACTTCTATTTCAAGCAGTATAAACGAAACACCTGATGTTGTTTTGCGCTTCAAGATTTTCTAAGAAAGTCTTAATTTACTCCTGAAATTGATATAAGAGACGTAACAAAACTTTTAAATTTTTAAATCTATGCCGTATCAGTGTAACGCTAGGTGGAGATTTTTCCGCTGGTCGGTTAATACATTCGTCTTAGTTTTCATTTTTGATTGCTTTTAATAAAAAATATTAAAAAGACAACTTCAAATTTCGTGCAGTATATACGAAACACCTGATGTTGATTTGCGCTTCAAGATTTTCTAAGAAATTCTCATTTTCCTCCTAAATTGATACGAGAGACGTAATCTATCTTTTAAATTTTTAAATCTATGCCGTATCAGTGTAACGCTAGGTGGAGATTTTACCGCTGGTCGATTAATACATTCGTCTTAGTTTTCAGTTTTTATTGCTTTTAATAAAAAATATTAAAAAGACAACTTCAAATTTCGTGCAGTATATACGAAACACCCGATGTTGATTTGCGCTTCAAGATTTTCTAAGAAAGTCTTAATTTACTCCTGAAATTGATATAAGACACGTAATCTAACTCTTAAATTTTTAAATCTATGCCATATCAATGTAACGCTAGGGTGAGATTTTTCCGCTGGTCGGTTAATACATTCGTCTTAGTTTTTTTTTTTGTTTGCTTTTAATAAAAAAATATTAAAAAGACAACTGCATATTTTAAGCAGTATAAACGAAACACCTGATGGTTATTATCGCTTCCAGATTTTCTAAGAAAGTATTAATTTACTGCTGAAATTGATATTAAAGACGTAACCTACCTTTTAAATTTTAAAATCTATGCCGTATCAATGTAACGCTAGGGTGAGATTTTTCCGCTGGTCGGTTAATACATTCGACTTAGTTTTTATTTTTGACTGGTTTTAGTAAAAAAATATTAAAAAGACAACTTCAAATTTCAAGCAGTATATACGAAACACCTGATGTTGTTATGCGCTTCAAGATTTTCTAAGAAATTCTCATTTTCCTCCTAAATTAATACGAGAGACGTAATCTAACTTTTAAATTTTTAAATCTATGCCGTATCAATGTAACGCTAGGTGGAGATTTTCCTCTTGTCGATTAATACATTCGTCTTAGTTTTTTTTTGTTTGCTTTTAATAAAAAAAAATTAAAAAGACAACTGCATATTTTAAGCAGTATAAACGAAACACCTGATGGTTATTATCGCTTCCAGATTTTCTAAGAAAGTATTAATTTACTGCTGAAATTGATATAAGAGACGTACCCTACCTTTTAAATTTTAAAATCTATGCCGTATCAATGTAACGCTAGGTGGAGATTTTTCCGCTGGTCGATTAATACATTCGTCTTAGTTTTTAGTTTTGATTTCTTTTAATAAAAAATATTTAAAAGACAACTTCATATTTCAAGCAGTATATACGAAACACCTGATGTTGATTTGCGCTTCAAGATTTTCTAAGAAATTCTCATTTTCCTCCTAAATTGATACGAGAGACGTAATCTATCTTTTAAATTTTTAAATCTATGCCGTATCAGTGTAACGCTAGGTGGAGATTTTACCGCTGGTCGATTAATACATTCGTCTTAGTTTTCAGTTTTTATTGCTTTTAATAAAAAATATTAAAAAGACAACTTCAAATTTCGTGCAGTATATACGAAACACCCGATGTTGATTTGCGCTTCAAGATTTTCTAAAAAAGTCTTAATTTACTCCTGAAATTGATATTAGAGACGTAACCTAACTCTTAAATTTTTAAATCTATGCCGTATCAATGTAACGCTAGGGTGAGATTTTTCCGCTGGTCGGTTAATACATTCGTCTTAGTTTTTATTTTTGATTGCCTTTAATAAAAAATATTAAAAAGACAACTTCAAATTTCGTGCAGTATATACAAAACACCTGATGTTGATTTGCGCTTCAAGATTTTCTAAGAAAGTATTAATTTACTGCTGAAATTGATATTAAAGACGTAACCTACCTTTTAAATTTTAAAATCTATGCCGTATCAATGTAACGCTAGGGTGAGATTTTTCCGCTGGTCGGTTAATACATTCGTCTTAGTTTTTATTTTTGATTGCTTTTAATAAAAAATATTAAAAAGACAACTTCAAATTTCGTGCAGTATATACGAAACACCTGATGTTGATTTGCGCTTCAAGATTTTCTAAGAAATTCTCATTTTCCTCCTAAATTGATACGAGAGACGTAATCTAACTTTTAAATCTATGCCGTATCAGTGTAACGCTAGGTGGAGATTTTACCGCTGGTCGATTAATACATTCGTCTTAGTTTTCAGTTTTGATTGCTTTTAATAAAAAAAATATTCAAAAGACAACTTAAAATTTCGTGCAGTATATACGAAACACCCGATGTTGATTTGCGCTTCAAGATTTTCTAAGAAAGTCTTAATTTACTCCTGAAATTGATATTAGAGACGTAACCTAACTCTTAAATTTTTAAATCTATGCCGTATCAATGTAACGCTAGGTTGAGATATTCCTCTTGTCGATTAATACATTCGTCTTAGTTTTTTTTTTGTTTGCTTTTAATAAAAAAAAATTAAAAAGACAACTGCATATTTTAAGCAGTATAAACGAAACACCTGATGGTTATTATCGCTTCCAGATTTTCTAAGAAAGTATTAATTTACTGCTGAAATTGATATAAGAGACGTAACCTACCTTTTAAATTTTAAAATCTATGCCGTATCAATGTAACGCTAGGGTGAGATTTTTCCGCTGGTCGGTTAATACATTCGTCTTAGTTTTTATTTTTGATTGCATTTAATAAAAAATATTAAAAAGACAAGTTCAAATTTCGTGCAGTATATACGAAACTCCTGATGTTGATTTGCGCTTCAAGATTTTCTAAGAAATTCTCATTTTCCTCCTAAATTAATACGAGAGACGTAATCTAACTTTTAAATTTTTAAATCTATGCCGTATCAATGTAACGCTAGGTTGAGATTTTCCTCTTGTCGATTAATACATTCGTCTTAGTTTTTTTTTTGTTTGCTTTTAATAAAAAAAAATTAAAAAGACAACTGCATATTTTAAGCAGTATAAACGAAACACCTGATGGTTATTATCGCTTCCAGATTTTCTAAGAAAGTATTAATTTACTGCTGAAATTGATATAAGAGACGTAAACTACCTTTTAAATTTTAAAATCTATGCCGTATCAATGTAACGCTAGGGTGAGATTTTTCCGCTGGTCGGTTAATACATTCGTCTTAGTTTTTATTTTTGATTGCTTTTAATAAAAAATATTAAAAAGACAAGTTCAAATTTCGTGCAGTATATACGAAACACCTGATGTTGATTTGCGCTTCAAGATTTTCTAAGAAATTCTCATTTTCCTCCTAAATTGATACGAGAGACGTAATCTAACTTTTAAATTTTTAAATCTATGCAGTATTAATGTAACGCTGTGGGGAGATTCTTCCGCTGGTCGATTAATACATTCGTCTTAGTTTTCAGTTTTAATTGCTTTTAATAAAAAAATATTATAAAGACAACTTCTATTTCAAGCAGTATAAACGAAACACCTGATGTTGTTTTGCGCTTCAAGATTTTCTAAGAAAGTCTTAATTTACTCCTGAAATAGATATAAGAGACGAAACAAAACTTTTAAATTTTTAAATCTATGCCGTATCAGTGTAACGCTAGGTGGAGATTTTTCCGCTGGTCGGTTAATACATTCGTCTTAGTTTTCATTTTTGATTGCTTTTAATAAAAAATATTAAAAAGACAACTTCAAATTTCGTGCAGTATAAACGAAATACCTGATGTTGATTTGCGCTTCAAGATTTTCTAAGAAATTCTCATTTTCCTCCTAAATTAATACGAGAGACGTATCCTAACTTTTAAATTTTTAAATCTATGCCGTATCAATGTAACGCTAGGTGGAGATTTTTCCGCTGGTCGATTAATACATTCGTCTTAGTTTTCAGTTTTGATTGCTTTTAATAAAAAATATTAAAAAGACAACTGCATATTTTAAGCAGTATAAACGAAACACCTGATGGATATTATCGCTTCCAGATTTTCTAAGAAAGTATTAATTTACTGCTAAAATTGATATTAAAGACGTAACCTACCTTTTAAATTTTAAAATCTATGCCGTATCAATGTAACGCTAGGGTGAGAATTTTCCGCTGGTCGGTTAATACATTCGTCTTAGTTTTTATTTTTGATTGCTTTTAATAAAAAATATTATAAAGACAACTTCAAATTTCGTGCAGTATATACGAAACACCTGATGTTGATTTGCGCTTCAAGATTTTCTAAGAAATTCTCATTTTCCTCCTAAATTGATACGAGAGACGTAATCTAACTTTTAAATTTTTAAATCTATGCCGTATCAGTGTAACGCTAAGTGGAGATTTTACCGCTGGTCGATTAACACATCCGTCTTAGTTTTCAGTTTTTATTGCTTTTAATAAAAAATATTAAAAAGACAACTTCAAATTTCGTGCAGTATATACGAAACACCCGATGTTGATTTGCGCTTCAAGATTTTCTAAGAAAGTCTTAATTTACTCCTAAAATTGATATTAGAGACGTAACCTAACTCTTAAATTTTTAAATCTATGCCGTATCAATGTAACGCTAGGTGGAGATTTTTCCGCTGGTCGATTAATACATTCGTCTTAGTTTTCAGTTTTGATTGCTTTTAATAAAAAATATTAAAAAGACAACTGCATATTTTAAGCAGTATAAACGAAACACCTGATGGTTATTATCGCTTCCAGATTTTCTAAGAAAGTATTAATTTACTGCTGAAATTGATATTAAAGACGTAACCTACCTTTTAAATTTTAAAATCTATGCCGTATCAATGTAACGCTAGGGTGAGATTTTTCCGCTGGTCGATTAATACATTCGTCTTAGTTTTCAGTTTTAATTGCTTTTAATAAAAAAATATTATAAAGACAACTTCTATTTCAAGCAGTATAAACGAAACACCTGATGTTGTTTTGCGCTTCAAGATTTTCTAAGAAAGTCTTAATTTACTCCTGAAATTGATATAAGAGACGTAACAAAACTTTTAAATTTTTAAATCTATGCCGTATCAGTGTAACGCTAGGTGGAGATTTTTCCGCTGGTCGGTTAATACATTCGTCTTAGTTTTCATTTTTGATTGCTTTTAATAAAAAATATTAAAAAGACAACTTCAAATTTCGTGCAGTATATACGAAACACCTGATGTTGATTTGCGCTTCAAGATTTTCTAAGAAATTCTCATTTTCCTCCTAAATTGATACGAGAGACGTAATCTATCTTTTAAATTTTTAAATCTATGCCGTATCAGTGTAACGCTAGGTGGAGATTTTACCGCTGGTCGATTAATACATTCGTCTTAGTTTTCAGTTTTTATTGCTTTTAATAAAAAATATTAAAAAGACAACTTCAAATTTCGTGCAGTATATACGAAACACCCGATGTTGATTTGCGCTTCAAGATTTTCTAAGAAAGTCTTAATTTACTCCTGAAATTGATATTAGAGACGTAACCTAACTCTTAAATTTTTATATCTATGCCGTATCAATGTAACGCTAGGGTGAGATTTTTCCGCTGGTCGGTTAATACATTCGTCTTAGTTTTTTTTTTTTTGTTTGCTTTTAATAAAAAAATATTAAAAAGACAACTGCATATTTTAAGCAGTATAAATGAAACACCTGATGGTTATTATCGCTTCCAGATTTTCTAAGAAAGTATTAATTTACTGCTGAAATTGATATTAAAGACGTAACCTACCTTTTAAATTTTAAAATCTATGCCGTATCAATGTAACGCTAGGGTGAGATTTTTCCGCTGGTCGGTTAATACATTCGACTTAGTTTTTATTTTTGACTGGTTTTAGTAAAAAAATATTAAAAAGACAACTTCAAATTTCAAGCAGTATATACGAAACACCTGATGTTGTTATGCGCTTCAAGATTTTCTAAGAAATTCTCATTTTCCTCCTAAATTAATACGAGAGACGTAATCTAACTTTTAAATTTTTAAATCTATGCCGTATCAATGTAACGCTAGGTGGAGATTTTCCTCTTGTCGATTAATACATTCGTCTTAGTTTTTTTTTGTTTGCTTTTAATAAAAAAAAATTAAAAAGACAACTGCATATTTTAAGCAGTATAAACGAAACACCTGATGGTTATTATCGCTTCCAGATTTTCTAAGAAAGTATTAATTTACTGCTGAAATTGATATAAGAGACGTACCCTACCTTTTAAATTTTAAAATCTATGCCGTATCAATGTAACGCTGGGTGGAAATTTTTCCGCTGGTCGATTAATTCATTCATCTTAGTTTTCATTTTGATTGCTCTTAATACAAAAATAATTAAAAAGACAAATTCAAATTTCACGCAGTAGAAACGAAACACCTGATGTTGATTTTCGCTTCAAGATTTTCTAAGAAATTCTCATTTTCCTCCTAAATTAATACGAGAGACGTATCCTAACTTTTAAATTTTTAAATCTATGCCGTATCAATGTAACGCTAGGTGGAGATTTTTCCGCTGGTCGATTAATACATTCGTCTTAGTTTTCAGTTTTGATTGCTTTTAATAAAAAATATTAAAAAGACAACTGCATATTTTAAGCAGTATAAACGAAACACCTGATGGATATTATCGCTTCCAGATTTTCTAAGAAAGTATTAATTTACTGCTAAAATTGATATTAAAGACGTAACCTACCTTTTAAATTTTAAAATCTATGCCGTATCAATGTAACGCTAGGGTGAGAATTTTCCGCTGGTCGGTTAATACATTCGTCTTAGTTTTAATTTTTGATTGCTTTTAATAAAAAATATTATAAAGACAACTTCAAATTTCGTGCAGTATATACGAAACACCTGATGTTGATTTGCGCTTCAAGATTTTCTAAGAAATTCTCATTTTCCTCCTAAATTGATACGAGAGACGTAATCTAACTTTTAAATTTTTAAATCTATGCCGTATCAGTGTAACGCTAAGTGGAGATTTTACCGCTGGTCGATTAACACATCCGTCTTAGTTTTCAGTTTTTATTGCTTTTAATAAAAAATATTAAAAAGACAACTTCAAATTTCGTGCAGTATATACGAAACACCCGATGTTGATTTGCGCTTCAAGATTTTCTAAGAAAGTCTTAATTTACTCCTAAAATTGATATTAGAGACGTAACCTAACTCTTAAATTTTTAAATCTATGCCGTATCAATGTAACGCTAGGTGGAGATTTTTCCGCTGGTCGATTAATACATTCGTCTTAGTTTTCAGTTTTGATTGCTTTTAATAAAAAATATTAAAAAGACAACTGCATATTTTAAGCAGTATAAACGAAACACCTGATGGTTATTATCGCTTCCAGATTTTCTAAGAAAGTATTAATTTACTGCTGAAATTGATATTAAAGACGTAACCTACCTTTTAAATTTTAAAATCTATGCCGTATCAATGTAACGCTAGGGTGAGATTTTTCCGCTGGTCGATTAATACATTCGTCTTAGTTTTCAGTTTTAATTGCTTTTAATAAAAAAATATTATAAAGACAACTTCTATTTCAAGCAGTATAAACGAAACACCTGATGTTGTTTTGCGCTTCAAGATTTTCTAAGAAAGTCTTAATTTACTCCTGAAATTGATATAAGAGACGTAACAAAACTTTTAAATTTTTAAATCTATGCCGTATCAGTGTAACGCTAGGTGGAGATTTTTCCGCTGGTCGGTTAATACATTCGTCTTAGTTTTCATTTTTGATTGCTTTTAATAAAAAATATTAAAAAGACAACTTCAAATTTCGTGCAGTATATACGAAACACCTGATGTTGATTTGCGCTTCAAGATTTTCTAAGAAATTCTCATTTTCCTCCTAAATTGATACGAGAGACGTAATCTATCTTTTAAATTTTTAAATCTATGCCGTATCAGTGTAACGCTAGGTGGAGATTTTACCGCTGGTCGATTAATACATTCGTCTTAGTTTTCAGTTTTTATTGCTTTTAATAAAAAATATTAAAAAGACAACTTCAAATTTCGTGCAGTATATACGAAACACCCGATGTTGATTTGCGCTTCAAGATTTTCTAAGAAAGTCTTAATTTACTCCTGAAATTGATATTAGAGACGTAACCTAACTCTTAAATTTTTATATCTATGCCGTATCAATGTAACGCTAGGGTGAGATTTTTCCGCTGGTCGGTTAATACATTCGTCTTAGTTTTTTTTTTTTTGTTTGCTTTTAATAAAAAAATATTAAAAAGACAACTGCATATTTTAAGCAGTATAAATGAAACACCTGATGGTTATTATCGCTTCCAGATTTTCTAAGAAAGTATTAATTTACTGCTGAAATTGATATTAAAGACGTAACCTACCTTTTAAATTTTAAAATCTATGCCGTATCAATGTAACGCTAGGGTGAGATTTTTCCGCTGGTCGGTTAATACATTCGACTTAGTTTTTATTTTTGACTGGTTTTAGTAAAAAAATATTAAAAAGACAACTTCAAATTTCAAGCAGTATATACGAAACACCTGATGTTGTTATGCGCTTCAAGATTTTCTAAGAAATTCTCATTTTCCTCCTAAATTAATACGAGAGACGTAATCTAACTTTTAAATTTTTAAATCTATGCCGTATCAATGTAACGCTAGGTGGAGATTTTCCTCTTGTCGATTAATACATTCGTCTTAGTTTTTTTTTGTTTGCTTTTAATAAAAAAAAATTAAAAAGACAACTGCATATTTTAAGCAGTATAAACGAAACACCTGATGGTTATTATCGCTTCCAGATTTTCTAAGAAAGTATTAATTTACTGCTGAAATTGATATAAGAGACGTACCCTACCTTTTAAATTTTAAAATCTATGCCGTATCAATGTAACGCTGGGTGGAAATTTTTCCGCTGGTCGATTAATTCATTCATCTTAGTTTTCATTTTGATTGCTCTTAATACAAAAATAATTAAAAAGACAAATTCAAATTTCACGCAGTAGAAACGAAACACCTGATGTTGATTTTCGCTTCAAGATTTCCTAAGGATGTCTCAATTTTCTTCTTAAATTGATATTAGAGACGTAACCTAACTTTTAAATTTTTAAATCTATGCAGTTTCAATGTAACGCTAGGTGGAGATTTTTCCACTGGTCGATTAATAGATTCGTCTTAGTTTTCATTTTTGATTGCTTTTAATAAAAAAATATTAAAAAGACAACTTCAAATTTCAAGCAGAATGAACGAAACACCTGATGTTGATTTTCGCTTTAAGATTTCGTATAAATGTCTCATTTTTCTTCTAAAATTGATATCATAGACGTAACCTCACTCTTAAATTTTTAAATCTATGCAGTATCAATGTAACGCCAGGTGAAGATTTTTCCGCTGGTCGATTAATACATTCATCTTAGTTTTCAGTTTTGATTGCTTTTAATAAAAAAATATAAAAAAGACAACTTCATATTTCAAGCAGTATAAACGAAACACCTGATGTTGATTTGCGCTCCAAGAGTTTCTAAGAAAGTCTTATTTTTCTTCTAAAATTTATATCATAGACGTAACCTAACATTTAAATTTTTAAATCTATGCAGTATCAATGTAACTCTAGGTGGAGATTTTTCCGCTGGTCGATTAATACATTAGTCTCAAATTTCAGTTTTGATTGCTTTTAATAATTAAATATTAAAAAGGAAACTCCTATTTCAAGCAGTATAAACGAAAAACCTGATGTTGATTTGCGCTTCAAGATCTTCTAAGAATGTCTTAATTTAAACCTGAAATGGATATAAGGGACGTAACGTAACTTTTAAATTTTTAAATCTATGACGTATCAGTGTAACGCTGGGTAGAAATTTTTCCGCTGGTCGATTAATTCATTCGTCTTAGTTTTCAGTTTTAATTGCTTTTAATAAAAAAATATTATAAAGACAACTTCTATTTCAAGCAGTATAAACGAAACACCTGATGTTGTTTTGCGCTTCAAGATTTTCTAAGAAAGTCTTAATTTACTCCTGAAATTGATATAAGAGACGTAACCTAACTTTTAAATTTTTAAATCTATGCAGTATCAATGTAACGCTAGGTGGAGATATTTCCGCTGGTCGATTAATAGATTCGTCTTAGTTTTCATTTTTGATTGCTTTTAATAAAAAAATATTAAAAAGACAACTTCAAATTTCGTGCAGTATATACGAAACACCTGATGTTGGTTTGCGCTTCAAGATTTTGTAAGAAAGTCTCATTTTTCTTCCTAAATTGACATTAGAGACATAACCTAACTTTTAAATTTTTAAATCTATGCCGTATCAATGTAACGCCAGGTGGAGATTTTTCACTGGTCGGTTAATACATTCGTCGTAGTTTTCAGTTTTGATTGCTTTTAATAAAAAATATTAAAGAGACAACTTCAAAATTCGTGCCGTATATACGAAACACCTGATGTTGGTTTGCGCTTCAAGATTTTGTAAGAAAGTCTCATTTTTCTTCCTAAATTGACATTAGAGACATAACCTAACTTTTAAATTTTTAAATCTATGCCGTATCAATGTAACGCTAGGTGGAGATTTTTCCGCCGGTCGATTAGTACATTCGTCTTAGTTTCCAATTTTGATTGCTTTTAATAAAAAAAATTTATAAAGACAACTTCAAATTTCGTGCAGTATATACGAAACACCTGATGTTGGTTCTCGCTTCAAGATTTCCTAAGAATGTCTTATTTTTTTTCTAAAATGGATATTGGAGACGTAACCTAACTTTTAAATTTTTAAATCTATGCAGTATCAATGTAACGCTAGGTGGAGATTTTTCCGCCGGTCGATTAGTACATTCGTCTTAGTTTCCAATTTTGATTGCTTTTAATAAAAAATATTAAAAAGACAAGTTCAAATTTCGTGCAGTATAAACGAAACACCTGATGTTAATTTTCGCTTCAATATTTTCTGAGAAAGTCTTATTTTTCTTACTAAATTGATATTAGAGACGTACCCTACCTTTTAAATTAGGTGTTTCGTATATACTGCTTGAAATTTGAAGTTGTCTTTTTAATATTTTTTTATTAAAAGCAAACAAAAATTAAAACTAAGACGAATGTATTAACCGACCAGCGGAAAAATCTCCACTTGGCGTTACATTGATACGGCATAGATTTATAAATTTAAAAGTTAGGTTACGTCTCTTATATCAATTTCGGGAGTAAATTAAGACTTTCTTAGAAAATCTTAAAGCACAAAACAACATCAGGTGTTTCGTACATACTGCTTGAAATATGAAGTTGTCTTTTTAATATTCTTTTATTAAAAGCAATCAAAAATGAAAACTAAGACGAATGTATTAATCGACCAGCGGAAAAACCTCCACCTAGCGTTACATTGATACGGCATAGATTTAAAAATTTAAAAGTTAGGTTACGTCTGTAATATCAATTTCAGAAGAAAAAAACACTTTCTTTAAAAATCTTGAAGCGCTAAAAAATATTATGTGTTTCGTTTATACTGCTTGAAATCTGAAGTTGTCTTTTTAATATTGTTTTATTAAAATAAATCAAAACTGAAAACTAAGACGAATGTATTAATCGACCAGCGGAAAAATCTCCACCTAGCGTTACATTGGTACGGCATAGATTTAAAAATTTAAATATTAGATTACGTCTCTAATATCAATTTTAGAAGAAAAATGAGACATTCTTACGAAATCTTGAAGCGAAAATCAACATCAAGTGTTTCGTTTATGCTGTATGAGGTTAGATATTTTATTGAAATAATTTTGGTTTAAAAAAGTCATAAAAGAAAATTATGACGAATTTATTATCGGACTAACGGAAAAAATCTCCACATAGCGTTACATTGATAATGCAAAGATTTAAAAATTTAAAAGTTAGATTAAGTCTCTAATATCAATTTTAGAAGAAAAATGATACATTCTTACGAAATCTTGAAGCGAATATCAACATCAGGTGTTTCGTATATACTGCACGAAATTTGAAGTTGTCTTTTAAAAATTTTTTTATTAAAAGCAATCAAAAATGAAAACTAAGACGAATGTATTAATCGACCAGCGGAAAAATCTCCATCTAGCGTTACACTGATACGGCATAAATTTAAAGATTTCAAAGTTACGTTACGACTCTAATATCAATTTCAAGAGTAAATTAAGACATTCTTAGAAAATCTTAAAGCGCAAACCAACATCAGGTGTTTCGTTCATACTTTTTGAAATTTGAAGTTGTCTTTTTAAAATTTTTTAATTAAAAGCAATCAAAAATGAAAACAAAGACGAATGTATTAATCGACCAGCGGAAAAATCTCCACCTAGCGTTACATTGATACTGCAAAGATTTAAGAATTTAAGAGTTAGGTTACGTCTCTAATATCAATTTCAGAAGAAAAATGACACATTCTTACGAAATCTTGAAGCGAATAACAACATCAGGTGTTTCGTACATACTGGTTGAAATTTGAAGTTGTCTTTTTAATATTTTTTATTAAAAGCAATAAAAACTGAAAACTAAGACGAATGTATTAATCGACCAGCGGTAAAATCTCCACCTAGCGTTACACTGATACAGCATAGATTTAAAAATTTAAAAGATAGATTACGTCTCTCGTATCAATTTAGGAGGAAAATGAGAATTTCTTAGAAAATCTTGAAGCGCAAATCAACATCAGGTGTTTCGTATATACTGCACGAATTTTGAAGTTGTCTTTTTAAAAAATTTTTATTAAAGGCAATCAAAAATGAAAACTAAGACGAATGTATTAATCGACCAGCGGAAAAATCTCCACCTAGCGTTACATTGATACTGCAAAGATTTAAAAATTTAAGAGTTAGGTTACGTCTCTAATATCAATTTCAGAAGAAAAATGATACATTCTTACGAAATCTTGAAGCGAATAACAACATCAGGTGTTTCGTACATACTGGTTGAAATTTGAAGTTGTCTTTTTAATATTTTTTTATTAAAAGCAATCAAAATTGGAAACTGAGACGAATGTATTAATCGACCAGAGGAAAAATCTCCACCTAGCGTTAAATTGATATGGCATAGATTTAAAAATTTAAAAGTTAGATAACATCTCTAATATCAATTTTAGAAGAAAAATGAGACATTCCTTTGAAATCTTGATGCGAAAATCAATATCAGGTGTTTCGTTTATACTGTTTGAAATTTGAAGTTGTCTTTTTAAAATTTTTTGATTAAAAGCAATCAAAAATGAAAACAAAGACGAATGCATTAATCGACCAGCGGAAAAATCTCCACCTAGCGTTACATTGATACTGCAAAAGATTTAAAAATTTAAAAGTTTAATTACGTCTCTAATATCAATTTCAGAAGAAAATGAGACATTCTTAGAAAATCTTGAAGCGCAAACCAACATCAGGTGTTTCGTATATACTGTATGAGGTAAGATTTTTAATTAAATAATTTTGGAGTAAAAAAGTCATAAAAGAAAATTATGACGAATTTATTATCGGACTAATGGAAAAATCTCCACACGGCGTTACATTGATACTGCAAAGATTTAAAAATTTAAAAGTTGAATTACGTCTCTAATATCAATTTCAGAAGAAAATGAGACATTCTTAGATAATCTTGAAGCGCAAACCAACATCAGGTGTTTCGTATATACTGTATGAGGTAAGACTTTTAATTAAATAATTTTGGAGTAAAAAAGTCATAAAAGAAAATTATGACGAATTAATTAACCGACCAGCGGAAAAATCTCCACCTGGCGTTACATGGATACGGAATAGATTTAAGAATTTAAGAGTTAGGTTACGTCTCTAATGTCATTTTAAGAAGAAAAATGAGACTATCTTACAAAATCTTGAAGCGCAAACCAACATCAGGTGTTTCGTATATACTGCACGAAATTTGAAGTTGTCATTTAAAACTTTTTAACTAAAAGCAATCAAAAATAAAAACTAAGACGAATGTATTAATCGACCAGCGGAAAAATCTCCACCTAGCGTTACATTGATACGGCATAGATTTAAAAATTTAAAAGTTAGATAACATCTCTAATATCAATTTTAGAAGAAAAATGAGACATTCTTTTGAAATCTTGATGCGAAAATCAATATCAGGTGTTTCGTTTATACTGTTTGAAATTTGAAGTTGTCTTTTTAAAATTTCTTAATTAAAAGCAATCAAAAATGAAAACAAAGACGAATGTATTAATCGACCAGCGGAAAAATCTCCACCTAGCGTTACTTTGATACTGCAAAGATTTAAAAATTTAGGAGTTAGGTTACGTCTCTAATGTCATTTTAAGAAGAAAATTGAGACTATCTTACTAAATCATGAAGCGCAAACAAACATCAGGTGTTTCATATGTACTGCACGAAATTTGAATATGTCTTTTAAAATTTTTTTACTAAAAGCAATCTAAAATGAAAACAAAGACGAATGTATTAATCGACCAGCGGAAAAATCTCCACCTAGCGTTACATTGATACTGCAAAGATTTAAAAATTTAAGAATTAGATTACGTCTCTAATATCAATTTCAGAAGAAAATGAGACATTCTTAGAAAATCTTGAAGCGCAAACCAACATCAGGTGTTTCGTATATACTGTATGAGGTAAGACTTTTAATTAAATAATTTTGGAGTAAAAAAGTCGTAAAAGAAAATTATGACGAATTAATTAACCGACCAGCGGAAAAATCTTCACCTGGCGTTACATGGATACGGAATAGATTTAAGAATTTAAGAGTAAGGTTACGTCTCTAATGTCATTTTAAGAAGAAAAATGAGACTATCTTACAAAATCTTGAAGCGCAAACCAACATCAGGTGATTCGTATATACAGCTTGAAATATGAAATTGTCTTTTTAATATATTTATTTTTAAAAGCAATCAAAAATAAAAACTAAGACGAATGTATTAATCGACCAGCGGAAAAATCTCCACCTAGCGTTACATTGATACGGCATAGATTAAAAAAATTAAAAGTTAGATTACGTCTCTAATATCAATTTTAGTAGAAAAATGAGACATTCTCACGAAATCTTGAAGCGAAAATCAACATCAAGTGTTTCGTTTATGCTGTATGAGGTTAGATTTTTTATTGAAATAATTTTGGTGTAAAAAAGTCATAAAAGAAAATTATGACGAATTTATTATCGGACTAACGGAAAAATCTCCACACAGCGTTACATTGATACTGCAAAGATTTAAAAATTTAGGAGTGCGGTTACGTCTCTAATATCAATTTCAGAAGAAAATGAGACATTCTTAGAAAATCTTGATGCGCAAACCAACATCAGGTGTTTCGTATATACAGCTTGAAATATGAAATTGTCTTTTTAATATTTTTTTATTAAAAGCAAACAAAAATTAAAACTAAGACTAATGTATTAACCGACCAGCGGAAAAATCTCCACCTGGCGTTACATTGATACGGCATAGATTTATAAATTTAAAAGTTAGGTTACGTCTCTTTTATCAATTTCAGGAGTAAATTAAGACTTTCTTAGAAAATCTTAAAGCGCAAAACAACATCAGGTGTTTCGTACATACTGGTTGAAATTTGAAGTTGTCTTTTTAATATTTTTTTATTAAAAGCAAACAAAAATTAAAACAAAGACGAATGTATTAACCGACCAGCGGAAAAATCTCCACCTGGCGTTACATTGATACGGCATAGATTTATAAATTTAAAAGTTAGGTTACGTCTCTTTTATCAATTTCAGGAGTAAATTAAGACTTTCTTAGAAAAACTTAAAGCAAAAAACAACATCAGGTGTTTCGTACATACTGCTTGAAATTTGAAGTTGTCTTTTTAATATTCTTTTATTAAAAGCAATCAAAAATGAAAACTAAGACGAATGTATTAATCGACCAGCGGAAAAACCTCCACCTAGCGTTACATTGATACGGCACAGATTTAAAAATTTAAAAGTTAGGTTACGTCTGTAATATCAATTTCAGAAAAAAAAACACTTTCTTTAAAAATCTTGAAGCGCTAAAAAACATCAGGTGTTTCGTTTATACTGCTTGAAATCTGAAGTTGTCTTTTTAATATTGTTTTATTAAAATAAATCAAAACTGAAAACTAAGACGAATATATTAATCGACCAGCGGAAAACTCTCCACCTAGCGTTACATTGGTACGGCATAGATTTAAAAAATTAAAAGTAAGGTTACGTCTCTAATATCAATTTTAGGAGTAAATTAAGACTTTCTTTAAAAATCTTGAAGCGAAAATAACCATCAGTTGTTTCGTATATACTGCTTGAAATTTGAAGTTGTCTTTTTAATATTATTTTATTAAAAGCAATCAAAACTGAATACTAAGACGAATGTATTAATTGACCAACGGAAAAATCTCCACCTAGCGTTACATTGATACGGAATAGATTTAAAAATTTAAAAGTTAGGTTACGTCTCCAATATCAATTTCAGAAGAAAATGAGACTTTCTTAGAAAATCTTGAAGCGAAAATTAACATTAAGTATTTCGTTTATACTGCTAGAAAGTTGAAGTTGTCTTTTTAATATTTTTTTATGAAAAGCAAAAAAAACTGAAATTATAGACGAATGTATTAACCGACCAGCGGAAAAACCTCCAACTAGCGGTACATTGATACGACATAGAGTTAAAAATTTAAAAGTTAGGTTATGTCTATAATATCAATTTTAGAAGAAAAATGAGACATTCTTATGAAATCTTGAAGCGTAAATCAACATCAGATGTTTCCTGTATACAGCATGAAATTTGATGTTGTCTTTTTAATATTTTTTATTAAAAGCAGTCAAAACTGAAAACTGAGACGAATGTATTAATCGACCAGCGGAAAAATCTCCGCCTAGCGTAACATTGATACTGCATAGACTTAAAAATTTAAACGTTAGGTTAAGTCTCTACTATCAATTTCGAAAGGAAATGAGACTTTCTTAGAAAATCTTGAAGAGCAAATCAACATCAGGTGTTTCGTATATACTGCACGAAATATGAAGTTGACTTTTTAATATTTTTTAACTAAAAGCAATTAAAAATGAAAATGAAGACGAATGTATTAATCGACCAACTGAGAAATCTGCATCTAGCGTTACATTAATACTGCATAGATTTACAAATTTAAAAGTTACGTCACGTCTCCAATATCAATTTAGGAAGAAAAATGAGACTTTCTTAGAAAATCTTGAAGTGCAAATCAACATCAGGTGTTTCGATTATACTGCTGGAAATAGGAGTTTCCTTTTTATTATTTTTTTATTAAAAGCAATCAAAACTTAAATTTGAGACTAATGTATTAATCGACCAGCGGAAAAATCTCCACCTAGCGTTACATTGATATTGCATAGATTTAAAAATTATAAGTTAGGTTACGTCTTCAATACCAATTTTAGAAGAAAATGAGACTATTTAAGAAAATCTTGAAGCGAAATTCAACATCAGGTGTTTCGTATATACTGCTTGAATTTTGAAGTTCTCTTTTTAATATTTTTTTATTAAAAGCAATCAAAAATGAAAACTAAGACGAATGTAATAATCGACCAGCGGAAAAATCTCCACCTAGCGTTGCATTGATACGGCAGAGATTTGAAAATTTAAAAGTTTGGTTACGTTTCTAATATCAATTTAGGAAAGAAAATGAGACATTCTAAAAAAATCTTGAAGCGCATATCAACATCAGGTGTTGCGTTTATACTGCTTGAAATATGAAGTTGTCTTTTTAATATTTTTTTATTAAAAGCAATCAAAACTTAAATTTGAGACTAATGTATTAATCGACCAGCGGAAAAATCTCCACCTAGCGTTACATTGATATTGCATAGATTTAAAAATTATAAGTTAGGTTACGTCTTCAATACCAATTTTAGAAGAAAATGAGACTATTTAAGAAAATCTTGAAGCGAAATTCAACATCAGGTGTTTCGTATATACTGCTTGAATTTTGAAGTTCTCTTTTTAATATTTTTTTATTAAAAGCAATCAAAAATGAAAACTAAGACGAATGTAATAATCGACCAGCGGAAAAATCTCCACCTAGCGTTGCATTGATACGGCAGAGATTTAAAAATTTAAAAGTTTGGTTACGTTTCTAATATCAATTTAGGAAAGAAAATGAGACATTCTAAAAAAATCTTGAAGCGCATATCAACATCAGGTGTTGCGTTTATACTGCTTGAAATATGAAGTTGTCTTTTTAATATTTTTTTATTAAAAGCAATCAAAACTGAAATTTAAGACGAATGTATTAATCGACCAGCGGAAAAATCTCCACCTAGCGTTACATTGATATTGCAAAGATTTAAAAATTTAAAAGTTAGGTTACGTCTTCAATATCAATTTTAGAAGAAAATGAGACTATCTAAGAAAATCTTGAAGCGCAATTCAACATCAGGCTTTTCGTATATACTGCAGGAAATTTGAAGTTGTCTTTTTAATATTTTTTTATTAAAAGCAATCAAAACTGAAATTTAAGACGAATGTATTAATCGACAAGCGGAAAAATTTCCACCTAGCGTTACATTGATACTACAAAGATTTACAAATTTAAGAGTTAGGTTACGTCTCTAATATCAATTTAGGAAGAAAAATGAGACTTTCTTAGAAAATCTTGAAGCGCAAATCAACATCAGGTGTTTCGTATAATACTGCTTGAAATATGAAGTTGTCTTTTTAATATTTTTTATTAAAAGCAATCATTAATAAAAACTAAGACGAATGTATTAAACGACCAGCGGAAAAATCTCCACCTAGCGTTACATTGATACGGCATAGATTAAAAATTTAAAAGTTAGGTGACGTCTCTAATATCAATTTCAGTAGTAAATTAATACATTCGTCTTAGTTTTTTTTTAATGATTGCTTTTAATAAAAAATATTAAAAAGACAACTTCATATTTCAAGCAGTATATACGAAACACCTGATATTGATTTGCGCTTCAAGATTTTCTAAGAAAGTCTCATTTTTCTTCTAAAATTGATATTAGAGACGTAATCTAACTTTTAAATTTTTTAATCTATGCCGTATCAATGTAACGCTAGGTGGAGATTTTTCCGCTGGTCGATTAATACATTCGTCTTAGTTTTTATTTTTGATTGCTTTTATTGAAAATTATTAAAAGACATCTTCAAATTTCGTGCCCTATATACGAAACACCTGATGTTGATTTTCGCTTCAAGATTTTCTTAAAAAGTCTCATTTTTCTTCCAAAATTGATATAAGATACGTAACCTTGCTTTTAAATTTTTAAATCTATGCAGTATCAATGTAACGCTGTGGGGAGATTTCTCTGCTGGTCGATTAATACATTTGTCTAAGTTTTTATTTTTTATTGCTTTTAAAAAAAAATATATTAAAAAGACAATTTCATATTTCAAGCTGTATATACGAAACACCTGATGTTGGTTTGCGCTTCAAGATTTTCTAAGAATGTCTCATTTTCTTCTGAAATTGATATTAGAGACGTAACCACACTCCTAAATTTTTAAATCTATGCAGTATGAATGTAACGCTAGGTGGAGATTTTTCCGCTGGTCGATTAATACATTCGTCTTAGTTTTTATTTTTGGTTGCTTTTAATAAAAAATATTAAAAGACATCATCAAATTTCGTGCACTATATACGAAACACCTTATGTTGATTTTCGCTTCAAGATTTCGTTAGAATGTCTCATTTTTCTTCTAAAATTGATATTAGAGACGTAATCTAACCTTTAAATTTTTTAATCTATGCCGTATCAATGTAACGCTAGGTGGAGATTTTTCCGCTGGTCGATTAATACATTCGTCTTTGTTTTCATTTTTGATTGCTTTTAATTAAAAAATTTTAAAAAGACAACTTCAAATTTCAAAAAGTATAAACGAAACACCTGATATTGATTTTCGCATCAAGATTTCAAAAAAACGTCTCATTTTTCTTCTAAAATTTATATTAGAGACGTAATCTAACTTTTAAATTTTTAAATCTATGCCGTATCAATGTAACGCTAGGTGGAGATTTTTCTGCTGGTCGATTAATACATTCGTCTTAAATTTCAGTTTTGATTGCTTTTAATAAAAAAATATTAAAAAGACAACTTCAAATTTCCTGCAGTATATACGTAACACCTGATGTTGGTTTGCGCTTCAAGATTTTGTAAGAATGTCTCATTTTTCTTCCTAAATCGATATTAGAGACGTAACCTAACTCTTCAATTTTTAAATCTTTGCAGTATCAATGTAACGCTAGGTGGAGATTTTTCCGCTGGTCGATTAATACATTCGTCTTTGTTTTCATTTTTGATTGCTTTTAATTAAAAAATTTTAAAAAGACAACTTCAAATTTCAAAAAGTATAAACGAAACACCTGATATTGATTTTCGCATCAAGATTTCAAAAGAACATCTCATTTATCTTCTAAAATTTATATTAGAGACGTAATCTAACTTTTAAATTTTTAAATCTATGCCGTATCAATGTAACGCTAGGTGGAGATTTTTCTGCTGGTCGATTAATACATTCGTCTTAAATTTCAGTTTTGATTGCTTTTAATAAAAAAATATTAAAAAGACAACTTCAAATTTCCTGCAGTATATACGAAACACCTGATGTTGGTTTGCGCTTCAAGATTTTGTAAGAATGTTTCATTTTTCTTCTTAAAATGACATTAGAGACGTAACCTAACTCTTCAATTTTTAAATCTTTGCAGTGTCAATGTAACGCTAGGAGGAGATTTTTCCGCTGGTCGATTAATACATTCGTCTTTGTTTTCATTTTTGATTGCTTTTAATAAAAACATATTAAAAAGACAACTTCAAATTTCGTGCAGTATATACGAAACACCTGATGTTGATTTGCGCTTCAAGATTTTCTAAGAAAGTCTCATTTTCTTCTGAAATTAATAGTAAAGACGTAACCTAACTTTTAAATTTTTAAATCTATGCCGTATCAATGTTACGCTAGGTGGAGATTTTTCCGCTGGTCGATTAATATATTCGTCTTAGTTTTCATTTTTGATAGCGTTTAATAAAAAAATTTTAAAAAGATAACTTAAAATTTCAAGCAGTTAACATTAATACTGCATAGATTAAAAAATTTAAAAGTTAGGTTACCTCTCTACTATCGATTTCAGAAGAAAATGAGACTTTCTTAGAAAATCTTGAAGCGCAAATCAACTTCAGGTTTTTCGTTTATACTGCTTGAAATAGAAGTTGTCTTTTCATATTTTTTTATTAAAAGCAATCAAAAATGAAAACTAAGACGAATGTATTAATCGAGCAGCGGAAAAATCTACACCTAGCGTAACATTGATATGGCATAGATTTAAAAATTTAAAAGTTAAGTTACGTCTCTAATATCAATTTCAGGAGTAAATTAAGACTTTCTAAGAAAATCTTGAAGCGCAAATCAACATCAGGTGTTTCGTATATCCTGCACGAAATTTGAAGTTGTCTTTTTAAAATTTTTTTACTAAAAGCAATCAAAACTGAAAACAAAGATGAATGTATTAATCGACCAGCGGAAAAATCATCACCTAGCGTTACATTGATACTGCATAGATTTAAGAATTTAAGAGTGAGGTTACGTCTCTAATATCAATTTCAATAGTAAATTAAGACATTCTTACAAAAGCTTGAAGTGCAAATCCACATAAGGTGTTTCGTTTATACTGCTTGAAATTTTAAGTTGTCTTTTCAATATTCTCTTATTAAAAGCAATCAAAAATGAAAACTAAGACGAATGTATTAATCGACCAGCGGAAAAATCCCCATCTAGCGTTACATTGATACTGCATAGATTTAAAAATTTAAAAGGTAGATTACGTCTCTAATATCAATTTTAGAAGAAAATGAGACATTCTTAGAAAATCTTGAAGTGCAAACCAACATCAGGTCTTTCGTATATACTGCTTGTAATTTGAATATGTCTTTTTAATATTTTTTTATTAAAAGCAATCAAAAATGAAAACTAAGACGAATGTATTAATCTACCAGCGGAATAATCTCCACCCAGCGCTACATTGATACTGCATAGACTTAAAAATTTAAGAGTTAGGTTACGTCTCTAATATCAATTTTAGAAGAAAAATGAGACACTCTTACGAAATCTTGAAGTGGAAATCAACATCAGGTATTCCGTTTATACTGTATGAGGTAAGATTTTTAATTAAATAATTTTGGAGTAAAAAAGTCATAAAAGAAAATTATGACGAATTAATTAACCGACCAGCGGAAAAATCTCCACCTGGCGTTACATTGATACGGCATAGATTTAAAAATTTAAGAGTTAGGTTACGTCTCTAATGTCATTTTAAGAAGAAAAATGAGACTAACTTACAAAATCTTGAAGCGCAAACCAACATCAGGTGTTTCGTATATACTGCACGAAATTTGAAGTGGTGTTTTTAATATTTTTTATTAAAAGCAATCAAAACTGAAAACTAAGACGAATGTACTAATCTACCGGCGGAATAATCTCAACCTAGCGTTACATTGATACGGCATAGATTTAAAAATTAAGGAGTTAGGTTACGTCTCTAATATCAATTTCAAAAGAAAATAAGACTTTCTTTAAAAATCTTAAAACGCAAAACAACATCAGGTGTTTCGTTTCTACTGCATAAAATATGCAGTTGTCTTTTTAAAATTTTTTTACTAAAAGCAAACAAAAATAAAAACTAAGACGAATGTATTAATCGACCAGCGGAAAAATCTCCACCTAGAGTTACATTGATACGGCATATATTTAAAAATTTAAAAGTTAGATTACGTCTCCAATATCAATTTCAGAAGAAAATAGGACGTTCTTAGGAAATCTTGAAGCGAAAAACAACATCAGGTGTTTCGTATATATTGCTTGAAATTTGAAGTTGTCTTTTTAATATTTTTTATTAATAGCAATAAAAATTGAAAACTATAACGAATGTATTAATCGACCAGCGGAAAAATCTCCATCTAGCATTATCTTGAGCCTGCATAGATTTAAAAAATTAAAAGTTAAATTACGTCTTTAATATCAATTTAGAAAGGAAAAGAAACTTTCTTACAAAATCTTGAAGAGAAAATCAACATCGGATGTTTCGTTTATCCTGCTTGAAATTTGAAGTTGTCTTTTTAATTTTTTTTTATTAAAACCAATCAAGACTGAAAACTAAGACGAATGTAATATTCGACCAGCGGAGAAATCTCCAACTCTCATTATCTTGACACGGCATAAATTTAAAAATTTAAAAGTTAGATTACGTCTCTAATAACACTTTCAGAAGAAAAATGAGACATTCTATGGAATTCTTGAAGCGAAAATCATCATCAGTTGTTTCGATTATACTGTATGAGGTTAGATTTCTAATTTAAATAATTATGGAGTGAAAAAGTCATAAAAGAAAATTATGACGAATTTATTATCGGACTAGCGGAAACTTCTCCACACAGCGTTACTTTGATACAGCATAGATTTAAAAAATAAAAAAATTAGGTTACGTCCTTCATATCAATTTAGGAAGAAAAATGAGACTTTCTTAGAAAATCTTGAAGCGAAAATCAAAATCATGTGTTTCGTTTACACTGCTTGAAATTTGAATTAGTCCTTTTAATATTTTTTTATTAAAAGCAATCAAAAATGAAAACTATAACGAATGTATTAATCGACCAGCGGAAAAATCTCCATCTAGCATTATCTTGACACTGCATAGATTTAAAAATTTACTAGTTAGGTTACGTCTCTAATTACAATTTCAGAAGAAAAATGAGACATTCTTAGGAAATCTTGAAGCGAAAATCAACATCAGGTGTTTCGTTTATACTGCTTGAAATTTGAAATCGTCTTTATAATTTTTTTTATTAAAAGCAATCAAAAATGAAAACTAAGACGAATGTATTAATCGAACAGCGGAAAAAATCTCCACCTAGCGATACACTGATACGGAATAGATTTAAAAACTTAAAAGTTAGGTTACGTCTCTAATATCAATTGCAGAATAAAATGAGACTTTCTTAGAAACTCTTGGAGCGCAAACCAACATCAGGTTTTTCGTATATACTGCTTGAATTTTGAAGTAGTCTTTTTAATATTTTTTAATTAAAAGCAATCAAAAATGAAATCAAAGACGAATGTATTAATCGACCAGCGGAAAAATCTCCTCCTAGCGTTACATTGATACTGCAAAGATTTAAAAATTTAAGAGTTAGGTTACGTCTCTTATCAATTTCAGAAGAAAATGAGACATTCTTAGAAAATCTTTAAGCGCAAACCAACATCAGGTGTTTCGTATATACTGTATGAGGTAAGATTTTTAATTAAATAATTTTGGAGTAAAAAAGTCATAAAAGAAAATTATGACGAATTTATTATCGGACTAATGGAAAAATCTCCACACAGCGTTACATTGATACTGCAAAGATTTAAAAATTAAAAAGTTAGATTACGTCTCTAATATCAATTTTAGAACAAAAATTAGACATAATTAGGTAATCTTGAAGCGAAAATCAACATCAGGTGTTTCGTATATATTGCTTGAAATTTGAAGTTGTCTTTTTAATATTTTTTATTAATAGCAATAAAAAATGAAAACTATAACGAATGTATTAATCGACCAGTGAAAAAATCTCCATCTAGCATTATCTTGACACTGCATATATTTAAAAATTTACTAGTTAGGTTACGTCTCTAATTACAATTTCAGAAGAAAAATGAGACATTCTAAAGGAAATCTTGATGCGAAAATCAACATCAGGTATTTCGTTTATACTGCTTAAATTAGGGAGTTGTCTTTTTAATATTTTTTTTATAAAGCAATCAAAAATCGAAATTAAGACGAATGTATTAATCGACCAGCGGAAAAATCTCCACCTAGCGTTACATTGATACGGCATAGATTTAAAAATTTAAAACTTAAATTATGTCTCTAATATCAATTTAGAAAGGAAAAGAAACTTTCGTAGAAAATCTTGAAGAGAAAATCAACATCGGATGTTTCGTTTATCCTGCTTGAAATTTGAAGTTGTCTTTTTAATTTTTTTTTTATTAAAACCAATCAAGACTGAAAACTAAGACGAATGTAATAATCGACCAGCGGAAAAATCTCCAACTCTCATTATCTTGACACGGCATAGATTTAAAAATTTACTAGGTAGGTTACGTCTCTAATAACACTTTCAGAAGGAAAATGAGACATTCTATGGAATTCTTGAAGCGAAAATCATCATCGGTTGTTTCGATTATTCTAATTTAAATAATTTTGGAGTGAAAAAGTCATAAAAGAAAATTATGACGAATTTATTATCGGACTAGCGGAAACTTCTTCACACAGCGTTACTTTGATACAGCATAGATTTAAAAATTAAAAAATTAGGTTACGTCCTTCATATCAATTTAGAAAGAAAAATGAGACTTTCTTAGAAAATCTTGAAGCGAAAATCAAAATCATGTGTTTCGTTTACACTGCTTGAAATTTGAATTAGTCCTTTTAATATTTTTTTATTAAAAGCAATCAAAAATGAAAACTATAACGAATATATTAATCGACCAGCGGAAAAATCTCCATCTAGCATTATCTTGACACTGCATAGATTTAAAAATTTACTAGTTAGGTTACGTCTCTAATTACAATTTCAGAAGAAAAATGAGACATTCTTAGGAAATCTTGAAGCGCAAATCAACATCAGGTGTTTCGTTTATACTGCTTGAAATAAGAGTTGCCTTTTTGATATTTTTTATTAAAAGCAATCAAAAATGAAAACTAAGACGAATGTATTAATCGACCAGCGGAAAAATCTCCACCTAGCGTTACATTGATACGACATAGATTTAAAAATTTAAAAATTAGGTTAAGTCTCTAGCATCAATTTCAGGAGTAAATTAAGACTATCTTAGAAAATTTTGAAGCGCAAATCAACATCAGGTGTTTCGTATATACTGCTTGAAATTTGAAGTTGTCTTTTTAATATTTTTTTATTAAAAGCAATCGAAAATGAAAACTAAGACGAATGTATTTATCGACCAGCGGAAAAATTTCCACCTAGCCTTACATTGATACTGCATAGATTAAAAAATTTAAGAGTTAGGTTACGTCTCTAATATCATTTTAGGAAGAAAATTGAGACTTTCTTAGAAAATATTTAAGCGAAAATCAACATCAGGTGTGTCGTATATACTGCACGAAATTTGAAATTGTCTTTTTAACATTTTTTTATTAAAAGCAATCAAAAATCGAAATTAGGACGAATGTATTAATCGACCAGCGGAAAAATCTCCACCTCGCGTTACATTGATACGGCGTTGATTAAAAAATTTAAAAGTTACATTACGTCTCTGATATCAATTTTAGAACAAAAATTACACATAATTAGGAAATCTTGAAGCGAAAATCAACATCAGGTGTTTCGTTTATACTGCACGAAATTTGAAGTTGTCTTTATAAAAATTTTTTACTAAAAGCAATCAAAACTGAAAACTAAGACGGATTTACTAATCGACCGGCGGAAAAATCTCCACCTAGCGTTACACTGATATTGCATAGAATTAAAAATTTAAAAGTTAGGTTACGTATTCATTATCAATTTTAGAAGAAAATGAGACTTTCTTACAAAATCTTGAAGCGCAAATCAACATCAGGTGTTTCGTATATACTGCACGAAATTTGAAGTTGTGTTTTTAATATTTTTTATTAAAAGCAATCAAAAATAAAAATAAGACGAATGTATTAACCGACTAGCGGAAAAATCTCACCCTAGCGTTACATTGATACTGCATAGATTTAAAAATTTAAGAGTTAGGTTACGTTTCTAATATCAATTTCAGGGGAAAATTAAGACTTTCTTAGAAAATCTTGAAGCGAAAATCAACAACAGGTGTTTCGTTTATACTGCACGAAATTTGAAGTTTTTTTTTTAATATTTTTTTATTAGAAGCAATCAAAAATAAAAACTAAGACGAATGTATTAATCGACCAGCGGAAGAATCTCCCCACAGCGTTACATTAATACTGCATAGATTTAAAAATTTAAAAGTTAGGTTACGTCTCTTGTATCAATTTTGGAAGAAAAATGAGACTTTCTCAGAAAGTCTTGAAGCGAAAATCAACATCAGGTGTTTCGTTTATGCTGATTGAAATAGTATTTGTCTTTTTATAATATTTTTTATTAAAAGCAATCAAAAATGAAAACTAAGACGAATGTATTATTCGACCAGCGGAAAAATCTCCAACTAGCGTTACATTGATACTGCAATGATTTAAAAATTTAAGAGTTAGGTTACGTCTCTAATATCAATTTCAGAAGAAAATGAGACTTTCTTAGAAAATCTTGAAGCGAAAATCAACATCAGGTGTTTCGTTTATACTGCTTGAAATATGAAGTAGTCTTTTTCATATTTTTTATTAAAAGCAATCAAAAATGAAAACTAAGACGAATCTATTAATCGACCAGCGGAAAAATCTCCACCTAGCGTTACATTGATACGGCATAGATTTAAAAATTTAAGAGTTAGGTTACGTCTCTAATATCAATTTCAGGAGAAAATGAGACTTTCTTAGAAAATCTTGAAGCCAAAATCAACATCAGGTGTTTCGTTTATACTGCTTGAAATTTGAAGTTGTCTTTTTAATATTTCTTTATTAAAAGCAATCAAAATTGGAAACTAAGACGTATTTACTAATCGATTAGCGGAAAAATCTCCACCTGGCGTTACATTGATACTGCATAGATTTAAAAATTTAAAAGTTAGGTTACGTCTCTTGTATCAATTTTTGAAGAAAAATGAGACTTTCTTAGAAAATATTGAAGCGAAAATCAACATCAGGTGTTTCGTATATACTGCTTGAAATTTGAAGTTGTCTTTTTAATATTTTTTTATTAAAAGCAATCAAAACTGAAAGTTTAGACGAATCTATTAATCGACCAGCGAAAAAATCTCCACCTAGCCTTACATTGATACGGCATAGATTTAAAAATTAAATAGTTACGTTACGTCTCTAATATCAATTTCAGTAGTAAATTAAGACTTTCTTTAAAAATCTTGAAGCGAAAATAACCATCAGTTGTTTCGTTTATACTGCAAAAAATATGCAGTTGTCTTTTAAATATTTTTTTTTATTAAAAGCAATCAAAATTGGAAACTAAGACGAATGTATTAACCGACCAGCGGAAAAATCTCCACCTAGCGTTACATTGATACGGCATAGATTTAAAAATTTAAAAGTTAGGTTACGTCTCTAATATCAATTTCAAGAGTAAATTAAGACTTTCTTAGAAAATCTTGAAGCGAAGATAAACATCAGTAGTTTCCTTTATACTGCTTGAAATATGAAGTAGTCTTTTTAATATTTTTTATTTAAAGCAATCAAAACTGAAAACCTGCTCTGATCATCACCCAAAATATTGAGTCGTTCAAGAAATCTTTGGAGGCAGCAGTGACCGAGTTTCCAATGGAAACCGTTTGTAAATCCATCGACGAATGGCCCTATCGTCTAAAAGCGTGCGTCAAAGCTAAGGGTGGACACATTGAATAACTAGTTTAGTATATTAACATATCCTTTTCACTCTACATAATCACATGTAAAACTTTAGCATAAAGTTGTTTTTTAGCTATTATCGGATATTTTTTTTGTAACGTAAGTTTTTGCTAGACCAGGTATTATTTATATTTTAATATTATTCGTGATTATTTGACATTTTAACAGAAATGGACGTAAATACACAAGGTTGTAGGAGTGGTCGTGGTACGGTAGCTTCTTGTGCTTCGGTAGTTCGTCGGTTGTATCTCGTTCGTCGATTGCTTCTCGTTCGTCGGTTGCTTCTTGATCTTCAGTTGCTTCTTCCTGCGTTGACCGCACCTCCGCTAGCCCTTATAATGAGCGCGGAGACTCTCAACAGCGCGATGCAGATTTTCGTTGCGTCTACTGTGGCGCCATCTGTCATGTATCTGTTTCACTGCCGCCGCCGCCATGCGATTGACGGTCACGTGGGTAAGAGCTTGGTGTTTGAGTGAGCGCGCGATAAGCACGCCACATCACTCCCCCGCCCAGACCGTATCTATGGTCGATAACAATTTGGTAACCTTACTCTTCTGCCGCTCCGGGTCCTCTCGTCTCCGTCTGAGGTAGTAGCAGTTGAAGTGGTTGAAGTGGCTGTAGCGGTTGAAGTATTGGTAGTGGTTAAATTAGTCGACTTGGGGATTAGAGGGATGACCTGATTAGGGACTTGATCTTCCCTAGTCAGATAGGCAGGTTTCAGTCTGTCGACTGAGACAGTAGAGGGCTTGCCCCGTAATTCTATTGTGAAGAATTTTGGGTGTCTTTCTAAGACCTTGAAAGGACCGGCATATGGGGGTTCGAGAGCACCACGTACATGATCTTGACGGAGAAAGACGTGAGAAGTTGTATTAAGATCACGTGGTATGTAAAATGGCACTTTGGTGTGCCAAGACGAGGGTTTCGGGGACAAGTTCGCCATGTGTGCTCGAAGTCTTGTTGCGTACTGGGTAACGTCAGCTGTAGTGTAGTCGTCCACCGGAGTGAGGAACTGGCCAGGCAGTTGAAGTGGCTCGCCGTAGACGAGCTCTGCTGGGCTGGCTTGCAGATCTTCTTTCCAGGAACTCCGGATCCCCATGAGTACGAGTGGAAGTGATTCAGTCCAACTCGATGTGTCGTGGCACATTATGGCTGCCTTCAGCTGTCGGTGCAGGCGCTCCACCATGCCGTTAGCAGCTGGGTGATAAGCAGTGGTGTGAAGATGTCGGGCGCCAATCATGGTAGTAAGAGCCTTGAAGAGGTGGCCCTCAAATTGGCGACCACGGTCGGTAGTCACTCGCGCGGGACACCCAAATCGGGCTATCCATCCGGACACGAGTGCAGCTGCGCAGGTTTCTGCAGTGATGTCTTGTAGTGGAATTGCCTCAGGCCATCTTGTAAATCTGTCAATGACAGTGAGGCAATATATGTAAGATGAAGATAGCGGTAAGGGTCCTACGAGGTCGATGTGGATGTGGGAGAACCTTGCAGATGGGGTAAGGAAGGAGGAGAGCGGAGCACGGGTGTGACGGGTAACTTTACTTGTTTGGCATTTCATGCATTGCCGAGACCACTCTCTACAGTCTTTGCGTATCCCTGGCCACACAAATTTTTGTGCGACCAGCCGTGCTGTAGCTGAAATTCCAGGATGATTCCAGTTGTGGACTATGTCGAAGGCTTGGCGTCTGAAGTTTGGCGTGATGTATGATCGCGGTGGATGGACGGAAGTATCGCAGAAGATAGGAAAGTTGCTGTGTACTGTAGACCTTTTTTCGAGTTGCAAGGCCGAGCCACGCAGAAGCAGATTTTGCAGTTCTGGATCATCGTCCTGAGATATTGCAAGTTTGTCGTAGTCAAGTGCCACCGCGAGTTCCTCCACACGTGAAAGAGCGTCCGCTACTACGTTGTCTGGTCCGGGTATGTACTTAATGTCTGTCGTGAATTGGGATATAAAATCTAAGTATCGAAACTGTCTTGGCGAACAATGCTGTTTGCTGGTAGTAAAGGCAAAAGTTAGCGGTTTATGATCCGTATAGATGGTGAATGACGCGGTTTCCACCATGTGTCTGAAGTATTTTATGGCCTCGTAGACCGCTAGAAGTTCTCTGTCGTAAGGGCTGTACTTTTTCTGCGTAGGCGATAGTTTACGGGAGAAGAACGCTAGAGGCTGCCAGATGTTGTTTTTTAGTTGTTGTAACACTGCTCCAATAGCCGTGTCTGAAGCGTCGGTGACAATTGCTAACTTTGCCAAGTAATCTGGGTGAGCAAGAAGTGCAGCGTTGGAAAGCGAATTTTTGCAGTCTTCAAAAGCTTTTAGAAGCTCCGGTGTCATGTCTACTGGATGAGAGCCTTTAATTTTAGGTCCCTGTAGAACTGAATTGAGAGGCGCTTGGTGTTGGGCAGCCTTAGGGATAAATCTGCGGTAGAAATTTAGCATCCCTAGAAAACGACGCAGCTCTTTTACAGTTTGGGGAACGGGGAACTCTCTTATGGCTTGTATTTTCTCATCCAAAGGTTTACTTCCAGCACCAGATACCTCATAACCCAAAAATTTGACGACCTCCTGTCCAAATACGCATTTTGACGTGTTGATGAGTACGCCATATTGTTTAAGTCGATCGAAGAGCTGGCGTAGGTGCTGTTTGTGTGTTTCTCTGTCAGGAGAGAACAGGATAATGTCATCAACATATCCGTAGCAGAAATCCAGGCCTGATAGTACTTCGTCGATGAAGCGTTGGAATGTTTGAGCCGCGTTTCGAAGTCCGAAAGTCATGAACGGGAACTCAAACATTCCGAATGGCGTCGTGATCGCCGTTTTTGGAATATCCTCGGGATTTACAGCGATCTGATTGTACGCTTTCACGAGATCAACCGTAGAGAAGATGGAGCATTCTGACAGCTGGTGGGCAAAATCTTGAATATGTCGGATAGGGTATCGATCAGGTATAGTCCTGGCGTTAAGTGCTCTGTAGTCACCGCAAGGTCTCCAGCTGTCATCTTTCTTTTTTACCAGGTGAAGAGCAGAAGACCATGGACTCTCTGAGCGTCGAGCTGTACCAGCTGCCAACATTTCCTCGAACTCCTTCTTGGCTGCCTGAGAACGAGCTGGATCTAGACGTCGTGGCTTACAAGAAACCGGCTGACCTGGAGTGGTTCTAATGTAGTGCATCGTGGAATGTTTCGAGGCACCACGCATGCCTGCAGGCCTCGTAATTTCGGGGAGCTCGCGTAGAATCTCGTGGAACTCTGTATCTCCGCTAAAGGCTTTAACGGAAGAGATGTCGTCGATAGTTTCTGCGTTTTCTGAAATTGCGGCTACATGTAGAGTAGTGATACCATCAACCAGACGCTGGTTTCTGCAGTCGACTAGCAAGTTGTAGTAGCTAAGAAAATCTACGCCAATGATGGGCTTAGACACATCAGCTACCGTAAAACTCCATGAAAAATCGCGACGAAGACCGAGGTTGAGATGCAGGTGAATAGGGCCGTAAGTGTGAATAATACTGCCGTTGGCTGCGATGAGATCGTACTTGGATTTAGTGCAGGGCGTCTTGACGGCTGAACGTGGAAAAACGCACAAGTCTGAGCCAGTGTCTACCAGGAACTGCATTTTTGACACACGATCGGTAATGAAAAGGCGGCCTGCGGATGGCGGGCAGTCGTTGGCCGCTACTTCCGACCGCCCTGTTCGTTTCCCGCCTGGAATATGCAGTGTTGTCTGCATTTAATCGCTTTGGAGCCGTAAGTAAGTGTAGTGGTGAAAACAGTATGGGTGGTCTGGCGGTGGTTGTCGTGGCGTCGAACGACTTCGGAAGCGGTTCCTCTCGTATTTAGATTCTGAGCGAGCACTATTTCTGCCGTTTCGAGATGTAAAGGCGGCTACTTGTCTAGTTAGCTCACTGACTTGTCTGGTAAGCTCCTCCAGCGTTGAAGACGAAGCGCTGCCAGAAGAAGTAGTCGCCATGGAGATCTGCGGTGTGGTAGGGGCGATTTCGTACACTTTGTCCGCCAGCTCCCCCAGCTTTTCTAAAGAAAGGTCTGTCTGTGAAGCAATCACTGTTTGTATGTTTTGAGGTAGACCGTTAGACCATATTGATTTTACTATATGCGAAGGTACTGATGGGCCTGCTAAATCCTCCAAGTAGCGTAGGAATCGTGAGGGTGTCCTATCTCCGAGCTCTTCGAACATTAGTAATTGCTTCACGCGTTTCTCTTGTGAAGCTGACAGGCGTCGTATAAGTTCCGTTTTTAGTTTTTCATATTTTTCATGCCAGACAGGCTGAACTGGCACTCCAGCTGTGAAAACCATAGGGCCGGCTCTTCAGGCCAAAATGGGGGTACTCTTACGCCAACGCGTAACACTTCGGCGATTTTGCGGTCGTCGTTACTAGGCTGACTCATATTGTGGTTTATCTGCGCGTCTTCCGAGTGTGGTATCAGCTGGGTCCGGAAGGTGCTTCTCGTTGTCCTTACTCGGGGTCACCAGTGTAGGAGTGGTCGTGGTACGGTAGCTTCTTGTGCTTCGGTAGTTCGTCGGTTGTATCTCGTTCGTCGATTGCTTCTCGTTCGTCGGTTGCTTCTTGATCTTCAGTTGCTTCTTCCTGCGTTGACCGCACCTCCGCTAGCCCTTATAATGAGCGCGGAGACTCTCAACAGCGCGATGCAGATTTTCGTTGCGTCTACTGTGGCGCCATCTGTCATGTATCTGTTTCACTGCCGCCGCCGCCATGCGATTGACGGTCACGTGGGAAAGAGCTTGGTGTTTGAGTGGCGCGCGATAAGCACGCCACAAGGTAAAGATCGTGCATGCGTGTGTGCGTGTGTGTTATTTAAATCCATTTCTATTACGATCCAAATGCGTTAATAACATAGTTGTCGCTCCGCAGATGATTAGTGGCGCTAAGGTGTCCGGAGGCAAGGCGAAATCAACCGGGGCGACCGCTCAGACAGTTCCAGTTCAAGCGCAGTGTGTCCAGGTGCAGCCGGTGCTCGGAACGCAGCAGCTTACACGGGCACAGATCATCAGCCCACTACAGGTAATACTTGTCACTTCGCTTATCACTACCATAAACATTATGCAGTTGAACTAGAGATAAAAAAAAAATTAAAAACTTTGATATTAGCAACCTTACTGGATTTCGTACATAAGTGGTCAATTTAAATTGTCCTATTATTTATTGTCTTTGTTACGTACTCAAAAAGAAGATCAATAAATACTTGTATGCTATTTGAGAAAGTTAAAATCGAAATTGACCTGATAGCGGACAGCGCTGCACCGGTCACTGGGGGAAGACAATGCCTTGCACTGGGAGTGTCTATCAGCCGTAGGAGAAGCTGAAAGTGCATGTGACTGATTTCGAATATAATTAGTTGAACAGAATAATACGTGTGTGTGTGTGTGTGCGTGTGCGTGTACGTGTGCGTGTGCGTGTGCGTGTGCGTGTGCGTGCGTGCGTGCGCACCTAAATACCAGATACTTGTCTATTTCCATACTATGGTCTGAAAAAATTTGCCCCATATGATAAGGACTGCCAATGTATATATTTTCTAACGTGTACAGTAAAGAGTAATATGTCTTTTTTAAAAATAATAAGTCATTAAATCTCCTCAAAATTCATAAATTCAAGATGTCCCAATACAACTGTGCATTATTATGGAACTAATCGGTATATTTTGTTGCCTTTAGAGATGTTTGTTATGTTCAGCCCAAGTTATAATAAGCAGTTCGGCTTGCGAATTGAAACCCCTCTTCTCGCAATCTAATTAACGAATTGTTTGAAAATAAAATGCTTTCGCGAATCCCAAGCTCGCAAAAAAATTTGTCACTTTTAGTTAGTAAATAACATGAGTTTGGTTTTTGTTATTTTGCAAGTATGTCGCAACTGCGCATCGTCAATTTTTACAATGAGAACTTTAATTAAGGCATTACAGCACAATACAACGGCAGTACGAGCGTCATGTCACAGCGCGGTGACGAAACATGGAAATTTTGTTTGACTGCACTTGCGAACACCTGTACATATATTTACGAAATTATTGTTTATTTATTTGAATGCAATTGCGAATATCCTTATTTTATCGCATGTTATGTGGAACGTTCTTAGATTGGCAGCCGGTGTTTTTTATTAGTTGATCAGCGAGTGCGCGTGTAGTAAAACAGGTGCAAAACATGAGTCAATAATGACAGGAAAAGACAACTCGCACGGGGCATGATGTCCTTGTGGGTTGTCCATTTTATTTGTTGTTACCTGTTTTTTCTTACAATTAACTTTTGAAGTTCGCATGTTATTACTTTGTTAATTTATATATATAAATATATATATGTGGACTAGCTGACCCGGCCACGCGTTGCTGTGGCTAAAGTTTTTGTTATATTACATTATAGTAAACAATCTAATTTGACTCCTTATTTGACTTTCTACTACTATAACCCTTTAGTACAATGAAATTATTTACGAACAAAGACGAAAATGTTGATGTTGGTATACAAATTCACTGGATTGAGATTTGAAGGAGAAGTACGTTGAACACAATTAATTAAAATGTTCTTACACTTGATATTAAGCAGAAATCAATAGGTACAAAATAAATATTTATCAGATTTATTATTTCTATTTATTTTATAACAAATATAAGTATAATACAGTAAATTACATTTGACGCTTAAACTCATAAATGAGGTATGCAAGGCAGACAGTCTTAAACTTGTAGACATTAATATCTATTTTTTTGAATTATAAATACTTTCAATTTCAATTTAATTTAACACCAATCGGTGCACAATGTTTTTGGTTAACCTGTCTTTAGCTAACACAAATAGATTCGACGGTTTCCCAACACGTGAACACGCAACATATAGTTGCCCATGAGAAAAACATGGATTTTCCAAATCTAAACCACAAATGGACATTGTTTGACCTTGAGATTTATTTATAGACATGGCGAAAGCTAAACTAATTGGAAACTGTAGCCTTTTGAAGGGTACGGTAGAATCTGATGGTATTATCGGAATACGTAGCAGCAGGACCACTTTTCCTTTAAACTTCCCAGCCAAAATGGTTTGCTTCAAGAATGTTTCCGGTGATCTTTTTGATGACCAAACGCGTACCGTTACATAATTGAGGTGGATTCAAATTACGGAGGAGAATAATAGGGGAACCAATCTTTAATCGAAGATTATGTGGTGGCATTCCAGGGATATCTAATGAATTTAAAAATTCAATCGGAAAATTTACACTTTCATTTTCATCAACAACAGTATCGATTGATTTAAAAGACATCAGATCGCCTGGTAACAACTGTTGTATCTGGAAGTTAATTTCATCAACATCAACGTTTTTGGCTGCCAAAATCGTCCGTTGACTAAGCCATTCATGATTCAAATAATTATTCTGTATATCCGGGAAAATACTCTGAATCAATTCATTTTTATCCTGAACAACAGTGCAAAAATTGTCTGGTAGTTTAATGCATTGCGTATTTAGTTGCAGTTCTATTTTACCGTTCCCAATTTCTAGTAGTTGTTCGGAAAATATTTGTGCTGATGGATCATTTTGCAATTGTACTCGCATATTTAATCGAAGGTCAATCGCCATAAGAATGATTGTTTCAAACATGCATTAATCTCATCCGCGAAAGTAGAGCGAGGTATAACCGGTAAGGTCTGCCGGAAGTCACCAGACAAAAGTAAGATAGCACCACCGAAAAGTTTATTATTGCTGTTTAAATCTTGCATAGTTCTGTTTAATGCTTCAAGTGAATATTTGTATGCCATTGTGCACTCATCCCAAATTATTATAGAACTCTTCCGCAACACTGCAGCTATTCCACTATTCTTTTTGATGTTACACATTGCATCTGGTTTATTATGAACGTCCAATGGCAGCTTGAATGTTGAATGTGCTGTTCGCCCACCATCCAGTAAAGTAGCCGCAATGCCTGACGATGCTACTGCTAATGCGATTTTTTGTTGCGACCGTATTTTGGCAAGAATCAACGATATTAAAAATGTCTTACCGGTTCCACCGGGTGCATCCAAGAAAAAAAAACCGCCTTGTTCAGCAGCAACAGCCAGCATAATCCGATCATAAATAATTTTTTGTTGTGCTGTCAGTAACGGTTCACTGTTCATGATAATTGTTGCTAAACTTCCATGGTCGTATTGATTTTCTCGTTGTGAATCGGTGGCTGGACGATTAGGTGATGGCATACCATAATGATTAAGTGGTAAATTTGAAATAAGAACACATAAATCCTCGATTAAGACCAATGCTTCATTGTACATCTCTGGTGTATAATCTATGTTTTGGGATTGATTTGTTTGTCTAATTCGGTGCAAGATGTCTTCTGTCATACAATTTTTATATTTTTCCCACAAAGTTTGTGCTTGCGAGGGATAACATGTCGTCAAAATAATTGCAAACAACTGACGAATGTTATTCGGTGTTGATGTCAACGCAGCATCAGCAAGCGTTAAGTCCCAATGGTTATCGTCTTCTAGCAATTGCAGTTCACGACATGCATCCTAGTATGTATTGAATACTCGACCATTAACTGTTCGTAAAAATTCAAAAGACGTTGGTCCGGGAACATTCACCAATAACAAACGTAAATAGAAGCACTCACGTTGCTTTGGATGTACCGTGTAAAGTCTCCCCAATGTCTTAGCTTTGAATATGCCTGTAATGGAAGGATGTGGTTTTCCTTGTTTCCGTGGCTCCCATTTTTTACTGGATTTGTTCCATGTGAAATAACGTGGAACATCACCATACACCAATGTCTTCGCGAATTGGCCAAAAACATCAGGTTTTTGACACAATGTAAAAAATTCAGTTAGAGTCATTTTCGGAGCTTCGAACGCTCTTTGGAGAACATTTTCTTCAGTGAAGTATACACGTTGACCGTTTTCAAGATGTATTGCCAGATGTTGGACATCAGGATCTCTTTCGTGGATGGGAAAGCTGAGAATATGCCAAATAGCTTCATTGCTGCTAATGTATCTGCCCATTTGGTATCGTGCTATTTCGTCATTTTTATTAATGTTTTGTACTTCAAATATGGCCAAATCACTGCCTTTGTTTACATAATTACAAATATACTTAATTGATTTAACAGAACTTATTTGATCGATTTCTTCAGGACGGATTCTATCTTTAAGCCAAACCAAAATGTGGGCATGAGGCAAACCTCGCTTTTGCCACTCTATCGTATACAGCCAACAACGTGTGATACCAAAAATTGAATATTTAACAATAAAATCAATAAAGGATTTCAATTTTTTTTAAACACACGTGCAGTTAAATCATGACGATGAATGGCTTGTTGTCCTGGCAATAGTAAAGTTTGTATCTCTTCCTAATTCGGATTACATGTGAATGTAATAAATAAATCCGGTCGGCCGTAATGACGTACGTAAGTCATCGCATCTTGCATGTATTCCTGCATGTTCCGTGGACTGTCGATGTAGCTTGAAGGTAAAATGAAAGCATTACCGATGTCATTGGGATTTAAATTTCCATCGATGTTTCCAGCAACAGCATCTCGAAGGTGAATATACTCTTCAGATCGGAGTTTGGTCTGATTCAACCTGATGAATGTTAATCTCTCCGTTTCAATTTTAACATACATTTTAACAACATATTTGTGATATTGTCGCTGACAGTTCAATATGAGATTGTCTTCATTTTCCCGAATCATTAGGCGGTATGAATAATAGTTCATTGAATTGACTTTTTTGTTGATTTCAGAACCTGTAAATAGATTTTGTTTTAATAACATTGAAATATAAAATTAAAATACATAACGTAGTGACTGAGTTATTATTTCCATACCCAAAATAATATTTTAATTACCTGTAATGGGATTTATCATTTTTACCGAGAGATCATAGCCATCTTCACCTTGCCAAAATGTAATGGGATATTGTTGTGCATCATATGAGCGATGTGTTTCCTTTATACATTGTAATTGATCATTCCTACAATGTAAAACAATATCACGGGATTCCAAGTTTTCTCCAACTACAACGATAGCAACTTCATCGATAGTTGGTGCATTTAAATGTCTTGCATGTTGACCCGCAGGTGTTTTATCATCTTTTGTGACAATTTTGTGATTATCAGATGGCATCGGATCCAATGCAGTTTTAAACAATATAATCAATTGATCGTGTTCATGAAATAAAGTTTGTAATTGTTCTGCAATAGACCTCTTTACTAAATTGTTGAACGCAGATTAATTTCATGTGGTGAATTCTCTATCTGACACTGGTAGTAGTAAACCTGCTCTGTGATATATATTATTTGGCCTTGTATCTGTAAATAAAAAAAAATATTATGTTTGTACCAAACACCATAAAATAAAATTAAATAAATAAGCAATGTGGGATATAGATTTATGGATTATCAGTGATTAAACTTAAATAATATTTGTTCCTAAAAATGATATCTACCTCCTAATCACTAAACAATATTTCATATCCTTAGATACCTCAATATGTAATATTTAGTTGTAACTAATATCTATCATCAAATAATTATATTGGGTTTCAAAATAATGAAAGTGTCACTAAAACTGAAACGCCAAATAATATGAAGACTAAGTGATCACATCTTAACTTGTTTGACAGAAAATATTGTTCACTAAAATGATTATGATCAACTGCTATAATACGTACCCTCGGCCTGAGGGTGGGTAGAGCCAAATTCTCTACTCGTCACTTGGGTAATACCTGTCCGGCGCGTCCACGTCGCGGGGGTGGGCACCACTCACAACAGTAGGCCGGAGTGAAATTGGTGGCCGAGTTCGGATAGGGACCTAGTGCCGCAGGGTATAGCGTGGCCCCTTGCCCAGGGTTACGGGTGAAGACCTTAACGGCTGCAAAGGCGGAGATGAAGTCCATTGGTACGGTAGAGCAGGCGGAAGAGGCAAATACCCCAGTCGCAAGCTGCCCTCACATATTGGGTCACAGGTTGCTCTGGAGCTACGCTGCCAGGTGGGGTGGTGTAGTAGGGTTGGTGATGAAGACCGCGGTCGGCAGAAGCACCCTTAGCTCTCCAAGAGAGTTACTACCTTAGCGTCAGGCGGCAGCCGTCTGTAAAAACCCAATTGCCAAAACAAATTCTCCTTATCATGAAAGTTACAAGAAATAATAGACGAGATCATACTAGGGCGTACCCCACAAGCGACGCAAATACTTTAGAGGCGAATAAAAGAGCGACAAAAGAAGACAACACTAGGGCGTCCCCCGCAAGCGACGTAATTGACACTCTGAGATTCGCTACGTGGAACTTAGGTTCCCTTACCGGTTGCACCAGCGAACTAAGTGAAGTCCTCAAACGAAGATACATTGATGCGTGTTGCTTACAGGAAACCAAGTGGAAGGGTTCCAAGTCTCGTGATATAGGACTAGGATTTAAACTAATATATAATGGAACATTAACACACCGAAATGGTGTGGCCATAGCTCTAAACTCTTGTCTGAAAGATAGAATCATTAGCATAAATAGGAAGTCTGACCGGCTCCTAGCCATGAAACTAGCGCTTGACAATCAGCCACCACTAAACATCATATCAGCATACGCTCCTCAAGTTGGATGCTCTAAGGAGGAAAAACAAGATTTCTGGGAGGACTTTGATGATGTGATAGCCTCTATAGGAGTTAATGAATTAAAACTAATCGGCGGTGACCTTAATGGGCACGTTGGCCATAAAACTCCAAATGGCAGTGAACACCATGGCGGTTTTGGCTATGGCAAGCTAAATCAAGAAGGACATAGTATTTTAGATTTTTCAAGTAGACACAATTTAATGATCATTAACACGTGCTTTGAGAAAAAGGAAGAGCACCTTATAACTTACAAAAGTGGAGGTAAGAAGACGCAGGTTGATTACATACTGGGAGAGAAAAGCTTAATATCTAGATTCAAGGACTGTAAGGTTATCCCAGGGGAAGCATTAACAAGTCAACATCGAATACTTGTTACGAAGTTCAAATTGCGGAAACCACTGAGAAATGTCAAAGATATAAAGTGTTAGCGTCTTATTAAAAGATGTTTGTAACACTTTATCAATTTATTTAACACACGAACAAATTTTTATTAGCGCTTGAGGGCGAGCAAAAAGGACGTGCATGTGCCCGCTGCACTAATTCGGCACACTAAGTTCGCCCGTCGGCTACGCTCGCCCACAAAATCTTACACCTATTATTCATTCAGACATCACATCAGTGTATATACGACTCCCACAGATAAAACACCAAAAATCAAATGGGCTAAACTGAACGGACCAGAAGGAAGCCGCTTATTAGAAAGTATTACAAACCATTTAAAATCTAACTTGGACAACGAGTACCAAAACGTAAATGAAATGTGGTCCAAATTCGAAGATCTAACGGTCCCGGCAGCAAAAACTATACTAGGAGAGTCAAAAGGCATAATTCCAAATAAAGACCCTAGTTGGTGGAACGATACCGTGAAAGCAGCAGTGCGGAACAAAAAAGAGCATTTCAAGGCTTGGCAAGATTCGGAAAGCGACGAGGACCTAAAGGCATATAAAATAACCAAAGCCCACACCAAAATTATCGTTGCCCAAGAAAGACAGAAAGCTAGAGATAATTTCTATAGACAGTTAGAGGAAAACACAGACGATAATGATATATACAAAATTGCTAAGCAGCGCCAGCGCAGTACATTGGACATAAACATAAATAAATATATCAGAGATGTTAATGGTAAACTCTTGACCTCAAATAATGACATTAACAAAAGATGGAAAGATTACTACGTCGAATTATCCAACGAAGAATTTCCAAGCGAAAAATTCCCCTTCATACGTGTGACCTCAGGGCCCATCGAAGCCATAACAGAATCCGAAGTTAAAGTAGCGATACTAAAGATGAAGAACAAGAAGGCTACAGGGCCAGATCAGATACCTGCGGAGATATGGAAGCGTGGAGGAATGGTAGCTATAAGGTGGCTTACGAAACTCCTAAATCTTGTCCTCACGTCCGTTACAATGTCAGACTCCTGGCGAAAGAGCTACTTAATACCATTTTACAAGCATAAAGGAGACGTTTCGCTTTGTGGAAATTACAGGGGGATAAAATTAACATCACACACTTTTAAACTCTTCGAAAGAATTATTAATAATAGACTGCGGCTGCTTACAACCGTCACGGAAAACCAATTCGGCTTCACTGCTGGTAAATCAACGTCGGACGCAATTCAAGCCATGAGAATTATTATGGAGAAACATAGATGCAATAAAGAAGATTTACATATTGTCTTCATTGACCTGGAAAAAGCTTTCGATAGAGTTGCAAGACAACTTGTATGGCAAGCTCTCAGGTCTCAAGGCCTCCCCGAAAAGTATGTCTCCATAGTAAAAGACATGTACTACAACTGCGCGACCCAGGTGAGAAGCCCGGCAGGACTCAGTGACCTGTTCGAAGTAACAGTTGGCGTTCATCAGGGATCCGCACTTAGTCCATTATTATTATTTAACTGCGTCATGCATTACCTCACAAAGGATATACAGAATGCCTTACCATGGTGCCTTCTATATGCAGATGATATTGTTCATGCAAACAAATCAGCAGATGATTTTCAGAGAGACCTGAACCTATGGATTAGAGAACTAGAATCCAACGGCCTCCGCATAAGTAGATCCAAAACGAAACACATGCACTGTGCATTTGCACCAACACCAACACAAGGCCATAGCAATCTGAACATCAGTGGCATTCCAATACCATCCGTCACTAAGTTCAGGTACCTAGGGTCGACCTTAAGTACCGATGCAGACTCAACCGCTGATGTCAAGAACAGGGTACAAACTGCATGGATGAAGTGGAGGGAAGTGTCAGGCGTTCTATGTGATAACCGTATGCCCATTAAGACCAAGGGTGAAGTCTACAAAGCAGTTGTCAGACCAGCTATGCTCTACGGCTCGGAATGCTGGACTGTAAGTCAGAGACACGAGCAAACACTTCATGTCAATGAGATGAAGAGGCTTAGATGGTCGGGTGGCGTCACTAGAATGGACAAAATACGGAACGAATATATCAGAGGTTCGTTTAAGGTAGCTCCGATCCCCAGCAAATTACAGGAAAAAAGATCACGATGGTATGGCCACATTCAACGAAAACCAGATGACCACGTAGTAAAAACTGCCTTAAGCCTCCCAGAATTCCCAAGAGGGAGAGGGCGTCCAAAAGCTACGTGGTGGTCTAATATCAGAAAGGAACTGGAAACCCTTCAACTTGATGCAGGGACAACCCAGGATAGAGTGGCCTGGCGCAAATTGATAAGGAGACCCGACCCCAAATAAAGGGAAAAGGGAAGGAAGAAGAAGAACTGCTATAATACATACCTTAAAAGTTGACATAAAATTTTCTCGAACTACATTTGTTGCCCCAAATGAAGTCATTTGAAAGCAATTGTAATATTGTTGGATATTTGTCAAAAAGTGTATGGAATCTGGTCCTATTCCCGAAACTAATGAGTACAATGGCTCTGGTGGTGGATGCAATGGTATCGATTTCACTTTATCATTTGCGCAACACAATCCATTGGCTTCGTTTTTGTATTTCAATGCCTTACAATGTGAGCAAACCGAGTTCATAGAACCAATAACAACACATTGGTAGTTACTGTAGTCAACTGACACATCGTAACTAAATACAGCTCGATTCAAACTTGCGCGATTATTAGTTGAATGTCGCGTTCGCGCTTCACGCGTTTGTGATAACCGAATTTTTTCACGTTAATTTCGGTCGTTACGTTCTTGTGCACTAAGACAAGATAGGTAATTAGCTTGGTTTGTAGCATTTCGGGTTTTTCTACCTAAATTTCTTCGTCTTATAGGAGGCATATCAATAATATCATTGGTATTATTAATATTGTATATAAAATGTATATAAAATTAACAGCGGTTTATTACTGCAAGAAAAATAAGAAAATTTATCTGTGAATAGATTGTTTTTATTACATTTCCATACAAATTTTATAAATCCATATTACATTTGAATGTCCAGAAACTTTAACATTACATTTATAAAGAATAATTACAAAAGTTGAAGTTTTTTATGAGTACACTTCTACCCGGAACGTTCGTAAAACATTTGTTATTGTCGAAAGTTGGAATCCCAAAAAATAACCCAGGTTTTTTGTTTATATTTCACTAAGCTGTAAAATGGAAAGGACGATAGTTCATTTACTTAAATACATTATGACGATTCCTGTGAGGTGGTACACGACAAAAACTAGAGAAAACAATGAATGGAGAAAAGAATACATTTCTTTGAAATAATAATGACGCTTACTAGCTCACTCTTGCTTCCCGTATACACTAGTAGTAAAATGCATAAAAAATATTTTCTATGCTCGCTCGGTGGAAGCTTGTTTATAAGTACGTATATGTCGAAAAGTTAAAATAGCAGTAACACGAAGTATAACCATAAGAAGTTAGCTTCATTTTCAAGTTGTGTGTTCCTAGTGAAAATAATTACTGTTCCGCGCAAAGGATGATTAGGTCCGATTGTGCTTTCACTTAAATAAATGTAAATCTATCGTTATACAGCATTAAATAAAAAAAATAATAATAAAAAAGCATACATTAGTAAAGTTATTGTATTGATTGTCATTTTTGGTATAAAAATCAAGTATCAGGTGTCTCTCGTTTAATTCTAATTTGTACATGATTAAAAATGTAAAATTACGTATAAGAGATTTTTTTACTTGGCTTAGACAGCTGCCCAAGTAACATTTGCAAAAAAAATTGCGGGTCTAATGAGGCAGGGCGCAGAGGGCGGGAACTTTGCCTAAAACCACTTTTAGCTGTCGAGTACCGTGCGGAGCCTCGGAGCAGAGATAGTGTGATTGCTCTATAGACGGCAAGTTTTGTGTGGAGCTTTAGGTCGTGAGACTTTCATACTCTTTGGTTCAGTTTATCAAAAGCAGCAGCGGCTTTTGCGATTCGCGCAGATATCTTTGCAGATTCTCCATACTGTCAGCCATAAGGCAAACATCGTCTGCATAAAGAATTTACAGCACAGAGGTCTGATGGACTTTATGTTTTACTCTGAAATGGGTAAGGTCCTGTACACTCTTGTCCGTGCGAACATTTAATGAAACACTATCATTGCAGTTCCTAAGGGCATCCTTCATAACCGCAGCAAAGTATGTAGCAAATAGGGTTGGAGCCATTACACAACCTTATTTCACTCCGCTTGTTACATTAAACTCTTCTGTCAAGTCATTTTCGTGGCATACACGGACCATCATGCCTTTATGAAATTGACGCATTAAATTTACGAACTTCAGAGGACATCCATATTTCTCGAATACTGTCCAAAAGGCAGATCTTGGTACGCGATCAAAGGCCTTTTCCGGGTCCACAAAACACATGTAGAGGTCACAGTGTTGCTCAAGGCTTTCTTCTTGTAATTGTTTGACAACAAAGATGGCATCAACCGTCCCTCGATTCGGTCTGAAACCACACTGGGTATCGGGAAGGAAGCTTTCAGCTAACGTACATAGGCGCTTGTTGATGGTATGCGCCAGGATCTTGCCAGCTATTGAAAGCAGGGCAATTCCTTAAAATGAGCTACAATCTGAGAGGTCTCCTTTGCCTTTGTATAGTTTAACAATATTAGCATCCTTCCAGTTTTGTGGAACAAGCTCATCAGCCCAAGTTTGTTGAATAAGTGCAAACAGTCTGGAGTGCTATGGCAGATAATCTCGTGGTGCACTCTGTGCATAGATTTGAATTTATTAAATCTTAAAAAAATCAGGTTTTGTTTCTGAAATCAAATTAAACAGAAAAATGAGGCATTATTAAAAATTAGAGCGAGAATCTATATCAGGTGTTTGGTTTAGACTGAATAAGTTATGATGATGTTATTAAAAGAGTTTTGGCTAAAATCAATTAAAAAAGAAAAATATGACGAATTTATTAACCGACTAGCGTGAACATCTACATTCAGCGTCCCATTGACAATGCATAGATCTGAATATTTTTTAAAATCAGGTTTTGTTTCTGAAATCAAATTAAACAGAAAAATGAGGCATTATTAAAAATTAGAGCGAAAATCTATATCAGGTGTTTGGTTTAGACTGAATAAGTTATGAAGATGTTATTAAAAGAGTTTTGGCTAAAATCAATTAAAAAAGAAAAATATGACGAATTTATTAACCAACTAACGTGAACATCTACATTCAGCGTCCCGTTGATACTGCATAGATTTGAATATATTTTAAAATAAGGTTTTGCGCTTAAAAATTTGGTGCTGCCACTTATTGGTTATTACTTATTTATATTGCCACTTATTTTTATATCGCTTACACTGTTGTCCAAGAGATATTTGCAGATTAGATTAGAGGGCACTTTGTCTAAGACCTTTTTTAAGGTGGAGAAGCTTGAGGGCTCCTTAGGAAGCCTTAACTTGGTCAGCTTGTGATGTGTTACATCTTTGCCCTCTGTTATTAACTCAATGAATATTTAAATTACAAGAATCCTATAAGTACATTTAGTCTATATCTGACAGAGTGTACATACATAAGTCACAATTATTATTTTAAAAAAAAGTGTTGTTGAGTTTCCTGTTCATCTCGACAATGACACCTTGCAAATCAGAGTAGAGCCAAATATATAAAAAAATAATTGATCATCAATAAGAGACCTGATAAAAGTTCCAATATTGAGTAAATTAACTTTATCTTTATTTTTAAGTCATTGTTTCACGTGGATTTTCATTCTTATAATATGTTCGACAGATCAAGTAAGTTAAGCTAATTTACTTGATCGGTCACAGGTACTCCGACGGCTTGCAGCTTTTAAATGTCAATAGGTCAAAAGCGACCATCACTTCACTGAAAAGAAATGTGGAAAAAAAAAATTAAGAGAAAACATAGGGCCAGCTTACTAGTGGATAATAAAATCTCTGATAGCCTATTAGGAATTTATGATAATAAATGAAACGGATTCGGAGCCTCAGAAACACGCAGTGTCGTGGGGGGTCGAATCGAAGAAAAATGTCATCGGATACTTTAGCTGTCAGATAGCGTTACATTGTCTTAACTTTGTAATGGGCTCTTAATAAGATAAAAAGAATAGCAATTATCTTGTTTACTTGTAACTGTAATTTAATTTTTCCATTTTGTTATTCATATATGTATATAGAGCGCTTCATACAGCATAATGAACAAAATATTTATTACACGATATAACGTAAGGGCTAGTAAAAAGTATTGGTCCGTCGTTTCCGAATTAAAAAAAATGTTACAACGTATTTCAAAGAGGTCACTTTATTTATTGATGACATTTTTATAATTCTAACTGATCTAAATAGCGTCAAACTCGGGAAATTTAAAGTAACTGGAAGTTAAAAAAATTATGAAAAAAATCTGACCATCCCGGAAATTTAAGGCGAATCGTCTGACTCGAAGTTCAAAAATAATTACAAGTTAAAAAAAAAAACAAACTGTCAAACGCGGGAAATTCAATGCGACTTGTCCAATGCGCGAAGTATAAAAGTAATATATATCCACATATATATATTTATATATATAAATAAACAAAGTAATAACATGCGAACTTCAAAAGTTAATTGTAAGAAAAAACAGGTAACAACAAATAAAATGGACAACCCACAAGGACATCATGCCCCGTGCGAGTTGTCTTTTCCTGTCATTATTGACTCATGTTTTGCACCTGTTTTACTACACGCGCACTCGCTGATCAACTAATAAAAAACACCGGCTGCCAATCTAAGAACGTTCCACATAACATGCAATAAAATAAGGATATTCGCAATTGCATTCAAATAAATAAACAATAATTTCGCCAATATATGTACAGGTGTCCGCAAGTGCAGTCAAACAAAATTTCAATGTTTCGTCACCGCGCTGTGACATGGCGCTCGTACTGCCGTTGTATTGTGCTGTAATGCCTTAATTAAAGTTCTCATTGTAAAAATTGACGATGCGCAGTTGCGACATACTTGCAAAATAACAAAAACCAAACTCATGTTATTTACTAACTAAAAGTGACAAATTTTTTTGCGAGCTTGGGATTCGCGAAAGCATTTTATTTTCAAACAATTCGTTAATTAGATTGCGAGAAGAGGGGTTTCAATTCACAAGCCGAACTGCTTATTATAACTTGGGCTGAACATAACAAACATCTCTAAAGGCAACAAAATATACCGATTAGTTCCATAATAATGCACAGTTGTATTGGGACATCTTGAATTTATGAGTTTTGAGGAGATTTAATGACTTATTATTTTAAAAAAAGACATATTACTCTTTACTGTACACGTTAGAAAATATATACATTGGCAGTCTTTATCATATGGGGCAAATTTTTTCAGACCATCATAGTATGGAAATAGACAAGTATCTGGTATTTAGGTGCGCACGCACGCACAAGCACACGCACACGCACACGTACACGCACACGCACACGCACACGCACACGCACACACACACACACACACACACGTATTATTCTGTTCAACTAATTATATTCGAAATCAGTCACATGCACTTTCAGCTTCTCCTACGGCTGATAGACACTCCCAGTGCAAGGCATTGTCTTCCCCCCAGTGACCGGTGCAGCGCTGTCCGCTATCAGGTCAATTTCGATTTTAACTTTCTCAAATAGCATACAAGTATTTATTGATCTTCTTTTTGAGTACGTAACAAAGACAATTAATAATAGGACAATTTAAATTGACCACTTATGTACGAAATCCAGTAAGGTTAGCCACAAAGGTTGCTAATATCAAAGTTTTTAATTTTTTTTATCTCTAGTTCAACTGCATAATGTTTATGGCAGTGATAAGCGACGTGACAAGTGTTACCTGTAGTGGGCTGATGATCTGTGCCCGTGTAAGCTGCTGCGTTCCGAGCACCGGCTGCACCTGGACACACTGCGCTTGAACTGGAACTGTCTGAGCGGTCTCCCCGGCTGATTTCGCCTTGCCTCCGGACACTTTAGCGCCACTAATCATCTGCGGAGCGACAACTATGTTATTAACGCATTTGGATCGTAATAGAAATGGATTTAAATAACACACACGCACACACGCACGCACGATCTTTATCTTGTGTATTTACGTCCATTTCTGTTAAAATGTCAAATAATCACGAATAATATAAAATATAAATAATACCTGGTCTAGCATAAACTTACGTTACAAAAAAAATATCCGATAATAGCTAAAAAACAACTTTATGCTAAAGTTTTACATGTGATTATGTAGAGTGAAAAGGCTATGTTATTATACTAAACTAGTTATTCAATGTGTCCACCCTTAGCTTTGACGCACGCTTTTAGACGATAGGACCATTCGTCGATGGATTTACAAACGGTTTCCATTGGAAACTCGGTCACTGCTGCCTCCAAAGATTTCTTGAACGACTCAATATTTTGGGTGATGATCAGAGCAGGTTTTCAGTTTTGATTGCTTTAAATAAAAAATATTAAAAAGACTACTTCATATTTCGAGCAGTATAAAGGAAACTACTGATGTTGATCTTCGCTTCAAGATTTTCTAAGAAAGTCTTAATTTACTCTTGAAATTGATATTAGAGACGTAACCTAACTTTCAAATTTTTTAATCTATGCCGTATCAATGTAACGCTAGGTGGAGATTTTTCCGCTGGTCGGTTAATACATTCGTCTTAGTTTCCAATTTTGATTGCTTTTAATAAAAAAAAATATTTAAAAGACAACTGCATATTTTTTGCAGTATAAACGAAACAACTGATGGTTATTTTCGCTTCAAGATTTTTAAAGAAAGTCTTAATTTACTACTGAAATTGATATTAGAGACGTAACGTAACTTTTTAATTTTTAAATCTATGCCGTATCAATGTAAGGCTAGGTGGAGATTTTTTCGCTGGTCGATTAATAGATTCGTCTAAACTTTCAGTTTTGATTGCTTTTAATAAAAAATATTATAAAAAGACAAATACTATTTCAATCAGCATAAACGAAACACCTGATGTTGATTTTCGCTTCAAGATTTTCTGAGAGAGCCTCATTTTTCTTCCAAAATTGATACAAGAGACGTAACCTAACTTTTAAATTTTTAAATCTATGCCGTATCAGTGTAACGCTAGGTTGAGATTTTCCTCTTGTCGATTAATACATTCGTCTTAGTTTTTTTTTTGTTTGCTTTTAATAAAAAAAAATTAAAAAGACAACTGCATATTTTAAGCAGTATAAACGAAACACCTGATGGTTATTATCGCTTCCAGATTTTCTAAGAAAGTATTAATTTACTGCTGAAATTGATATAAGAGACGTAACCTACCTTTTAAATTTTAAAATCTATGCCGTATCAATGTAACGCTAGGGTGAGATTTTTCCGCTGGTCGGTTAATACATTCGTCTTAGTTATTATTTTTGATTGCTTTTAATAAAAAATATTAAAAAGACAAGTTCAAATTTCGTGCAGTATATACGAAACACCTGATGTTGATTTGCGCTTCAAGATTTTCTAAGAAATTCTCATTTTCCTCCTAAATTGATACGAGAGACGTAATCTAACTTTTAAATTTTTAAATCTATGCCGTATCAATGTAACGCTAGGTGGAGATTTTCCTCTTGTCGATTAATACATTCATATTAGTTTTTATTTTTGATTGGTTTTAGTAAAAAAATATTAAAAAGACAACTTCAAATTTCGTGCAGTATATACGAAACACCTGATGTTGATTTGCGCTTCAAGATTTTCTAAGAAATTCTCATTTTCCTCCTAAATTATTACGAGAGACGTAATCTAACTTTTAAATTTTTAAATCTATGCAGTATCAATGTAACGCTAGGTTGAGATTTTCCTCTTGTCGATTAATACATTCGTCTTAGTTTTTTTTTTGTTTGCTTTTAATAAAAAAAAATTAAAAAGACAACTGAATATTTTAAGCAGTATAAACGAAACACCTGATGGTTATTATCGCTTCCAGATTTTCTAAGAAAGTATTAATTTACTGCTGAAATTGATATTAGAGACGTAACCTAACTCTTAAATTTTTAAATCTATGCCGTATCAATGTAACGCTAGGTGGAGATTTATCCGCTGGTCGATTAATACATTCGTCTTAGTTGTCAGTTTTGAATGCTTTAAATAAAAAAAATATTATGAAGACAACTTCTACTTCAAGCAGTATAAACGAAACACCTGATGTTGTTTTGCGCTTCAAGATTTTCTAAGAAAGTCTTATATTACTCCTGAAATTGATATAAGAGACGTAACAAAACTTTTAAATTTTTAAATCTATGCCGTATCAGTTTAACGCTAGGTGGAGATTTCTCCGCTGGTCGGTTAATACATTCGTCTTAGTTTTCATTTTTGATTGCTTTTAATAAAAAATATTAAAAAGACAACTTCAAATTTCGTGCAGTATATACGAAACACCTGATGTTGATTTGCGCTTCAAGATTTTCTAAGAAATTCTCATTTTCCTCCTAAATTATTACGAGAGACGTAATCTAACTTTTAAATTTTTAAATCTATGCCGTATCAATGTAACGCTAGGTTGAGATTTTCCTCTTGTCGATTAATACATTCGTCTTAGTTTTTTTTTTGTTTGCTTTTAATAAAAAAAAATTAAAAAGACAACTGAATATTTTAAGCAGTATAAACGAAACACCTGATGGTTATTATCGCTTCCAGATTTTCTAAGAAAGTATTAATTTACTGCTGAAATTGATATAAGAGACGTAACCAACCTTTTAAATTTTAAAATCTATGCCGTATCAATGTAACGCTAGGGTGAGATTTTTCCGCTGGTCGGTTAATACATTCGTCTTAGTTTTTATTTTTGATTGCTTTTAATAAAAAATATTAAAAAGACAACTTAAAATTTCGTGCAGTATATACGAAACACCCGATGTTGATTTGTGCTTCAAGATTTTCTAAGAAAGTCTTAATTTACTCCTGAAATTGATATTAGAGACGTAACCTAACTCTTAAATTTTTAAATCTATGCCGTATCAATGTAACGCTAGGTGGAGATTTTTCCGCTGGTCGATTAATACATTCGTCTTAGTTTTCAGTTTTAATTGCTTTTAATAAAAAAATATTATAAAGACAACTTCTATTTCAAGCAGTATAAACGAAACACCTGATGTTGTTTTGCGCTTCAAGATTTTCTAAGAAAGTCTTAATTTACTCCTGAAATTGATATAAGAGACGTAACAAAACTTTTAAATTTTTAAATCTATGCCGTATCAGTGTAACGCTAGGTGGAGATTTTTCCGCTGGTCGGTTAATACATTCGTCTTAGTTTTTATTTTTGATTGCTTTTAATAAAAAAAATTAAAAAGACAACTTCAAATTTCGTGCAGTATATACGAAACACCTGATGTTGATTTGCGCTTCAAGATTTTCTAAGAAATTCTCATTTTCCTCCTAAATTAATACGAGAGACGTAATCTTACTTTTAAATTTTTAAATCTATGCCGTATCAATGTAACGCTAGGTGGAGATTTTCCTCTTGTCGATTAATACATTCATATTAGTTTTTATTTTTGATTGGTTTTAGTAAAAAAATATTAAAAAGACAACTTCAAATTTCAAGCAGTATATACGAAACACCTGATGGTTATTATCGCTTCCAGATTTTCTAAGAAAGTATTAATTTACTGCTGAAATTGATATTAAAGACGTAACAAAACTTTTAAATTTTTAAATCTATGCCGTATCAATGTAACGCTAGGGTGAGATTTTTCCGCTGGTCGGTTAATACATTCGTCTTAGTTTTTATTTTTGATTGCTTTTAATAAAAAAAAATTAAAAAGACAACTTCAAATTTCGTGCAGTATATACGAAACACCTGATGTTGATTTGCGCTTCAAGATTTTCTAAGAAATTCTCATTTTCCTCCTAAATTAATACGAGACGTAATCTAACTTTTAAATTTTTAAATCTATGCCGTATCAGTGTAACGCTACGTGGAGATTTTTCCGCTGGTCGGTTAATACATTCGTCTTAGTTTTCATTTTTGATTGCTTTTAATAAAAAATATTAAAAAGACAACTTCAAATTTCGTGCAGTATATACGAAACACCTGATGTTGATTTGCGCTTCAAGATTTTCTAAGAAATTCTCATTTTCCTCCTAAATTAATACGAGAGACGTAATCTAACTTTTAAATTTTTAAATCTATGCCGTATCGATGTAACGCTAGGTTGAGATTTTCCTCTTGTCGATTAATACATTCGTCTTAGTTTTTTTTTTGTTTGCTTTTAATACAAAAAAAATTAAAAAGACAACTGCATATTTTAAGCAGTATAAACGAAACTCCTGATGGTTATTATCGCTTCCAGATTTTCTAAGAAAGTATTAATTTACTGCTGAAATTGATATAAGAGACGTAACCTACCTTTTAAATTTTAAAATCTATGCCGTATCAATTTAACGCTAGGGTGAGATTTTTCCGCTGGTCGGTTAATACATTCTTCTTAGTTTTTACTTTTGATTGCTTTTAATAAAAAATATTAAAAAGACAACTTCAAATTTCGTGCAGTATATACGAAACACCTGATGTTGATTTGCGCTTCAAGATTTTCTAAGAAATTCTCATTTTCCTCCTAAATTGATACGAGAGACGTAATCTAACTTTTAAATTTTTAAATCTATGCCGTATCAATGTAACGCTAGGTGGAGATTTTCCTCTTGTCGATTAATACATTCATATTAGTTTTTATTTTTGATTGGTTTTAGTAAAAAAATATTAAAAATACAACTTCAAATTTCAAACAGTATGTACGAAACACCTGATGTTGTTTTGCGTTTTAAGATTTTCTAAGAAAGTCTTAATTTACTCGTGAAATTGATATTAGAGACGAAACCTAACTTTTAAAGTTTTAAATCTATGCAGTATCAATGTAACGCCAGGTGGAGATTTTTCCGCTAATCGATTAGTAAATACGTCTTAGTTTCCAATTTTGATTGCTTTTTATAACAAAATATTAAAAAGACTACTTCAAATTTCAAGCAGTATGTACGCAACACCTGATGGTTATTTTCGCTTCAAGATTTTCTAAGTCTCATTTTTCTTTCTAAATTGATATTAGAGACGTAACCTAACTTTTAAATTTTTAAATCTATGCAGTATCAATGTAACGCTAGGTGGAGATTTTCCGCTAGTCCAATAATAAATTCGTCATAATTTTCTTTTATGACTTTTTTACTCCAAAATTATTTAATTAAAAATCTTACCTCATACAGTATAAACGAAACCCCTGATGTTGATTTCCACTTCAAGATTTCGTAAGAACGTCTCATTTTTCTTCTAAAATTGATATTAGAGACGTAACCTAACTTTTAAATTTTTAAGTCTATGCAGTATCAATGTAGCGCTGTGTGGAGATTTTTCCGCTAGTACGATAATAAATTCGTCATAATTTTCTTTTATGACTTTTTTCCTCCAAAATTATTTAATTAAAAATCTTACCTCATACAGTATAAACGAAACACCTGATGTTGATTTCCACTTCAAGATTTCGTAAGAATGTCTCATTTTTCTTCTAAAATTGATATCATAGACGTAACCTAACTTTTAAATTTTTAAATATATGCCGTATCAATGTAACGCTATGTGGAGATTTTTATGCTGGTCGATTAATACATTCGTCTTAGTTTTTATTTTTGATTGCTTTTAATAAAAAATATTAAAAACACAACTTCCAATTTCGTGCAGTATATACGAAACACCTGATGTTGATTTTCGCTTCAAGATTTCCTAGGGATGTCGCAATTTTCTTCTGAAATTGATATTAGTGACGTAACCTAACTTTTAAATTTTTAAAACTATGCCGTACCAATGTAACGCTAGGTGGAGATTTATCCGCTGGTCAATAAACACATTTGTCTTAGTTTTCAGTTTTGATTGCAATTAATAAAAAATATTAAAGAGACAACTTCATATTTCAAGCAGTATAAACGAAACACCTGATGTTGATTTGCACTTCAAGATTTTCTAAGAAAGACTCATTTTTCTTCCTAAATTGATATAAGAGACGTAACCTAATTTTTAAATTTGTATATCTATGCAGTATCAATGTAACGCTAGGTGGAGATTTTTCCGCTGGACGATTAATACATTCGTCTTAGTTTTCAGTTTTGATTGCATTTAATAAAAAAATATTAAAAAGACAACTTCAAATTTCAAGCAGTATAAACGCAACACCTGATGTTGATTTTCGCTTCAAGATTTCCTAAGAAAGTCTCATTTTCTTCTAAAATTGATATTAGAGACGTAACCTACCGTTTACATTTTTAAATCTCTGCCGTATCAATGTAACGTTAGGTGGAGATTTTCCGCTGGTCGATTAATACATTCGTCTTAGTTTTCATTTTTGATTGCTTTTAATAAAAAAATATTAAAAAGACAACTTCAAATTTCCAGCAGTATAAACGAAACACCTGATGATGATTTTCTCTTCAAGATTTCTTAAGGATATCTCATTTTTCTTCCTAAATTAATAGTAGAGACGTATCCTAACTTTTAAATTTTTAAATCTATGCCATATCAGTGTAACGCTAGGTGGAGATTTTACCGCTGGTCGATTAATACATTCGTTTTAGTTTTCAGTTTTTATTGCTTTTAATAAAAAAATATTAAAAAGACAACTTCATATTTCAAGCAGTATAAACGAAACACCTGATGTTGATTTGCGCTTCAAGATTTTGCAAGAAAGTCTCATTTTTCTTCCTAAATGATATTAGAGACGTAACCTAACTCTTAAATTTTTAAATCTATGCAATATCAATGTAACGCTAGGTGGAGATTTTTCCGCTGGTCGATTATTACATTAGTCTCAAATTTCAGTTTTGATTGCGTTTAATAAAAAAATATTAAAAAAATAACTTCAAATTTCAAGCAGTATAAACGAAACACCTGATGTTAATTTTCGCTTCAATATTTTCTGAGAAAGTCTTATTTTTCTTACTAAATTGATATTAGAGACGTACCCTACCTTTTAAATTTTTAAATCTATGCAGTATCAATGTAACGCTAGGTGGGGATTTTTCCGCTGGTCGATTAATACATACGTCTTAGTTTTCATTTTTGATTGCTTTTAATAAAAAAATATTGAAAAGACAACTTCAAATTTCAAGCAGTATAAATGAAACACGTGATGTTGTTTTTCGCTTCAAGATTTTCTAAGAAATTCTCATTTATCTTCCTAAATTGATATTAGAGACGTATCCTAACTTTTAAATTTTTAAATCTATGCCATATCAGTGTAACGCTAGGTGGAGATTTTACCGCTGGTCGATTAATACATTCGTTTTAGTTTTCAGTTTTTATTGCTTTTAATAAAAAAATATTAAAAAGACAACTTAAAATTTCAAGCAGTATAAACGAAACAGCTGATGATGATTTGAAGTTGTCTTTTAAAAAATTTTTACTAAAAGCAATCAAAAATAAAAACTAAGACGAATGTATTAATCGACCAGCGGAAAAATCTCCACCTAGCGTTACATTGATACGGCATAGATTTAAAAATTTAAAAGTTAGATTACGTCTCTAATATCAATTTTAGAAGAAAAATGAGACATTCTTTTGAAATCTTGATGCGAAAATCAACATCAGGTGTTTCGTATATACTGTATGAGGTAAGATTTTTAATTAAATAATTTGGAGTAAAAAAGTCATAAAAGAAAATTATGACGAATTTATTATCGGACTAATGGAAAAATCTCCACACAGCGTTACATTGATACTGCAAAGATTTAAAAATTTAAAAGTTAGGTTACGTGTCTTGTATCAATTTTTGAAGAAAAATGAGACTTCCTTAGAAAATCTTGGAGCGAAAATCAACATCAGGTGTTTCGTATATACTGCTTGAAATTTGAAGTTGTCTTTTTAATATTTTTTTATTAAAAGCAAACAAAAATTAAAACTAAGACGAATGTATTAACCGACCAGCGGAAAAATCTCCACCTGGCGTTACATTGATACGGCATAGATTTATAAATTTAAAAGTTAGATTACGTCTCTTATATCAATTTCAGGAGTAAATTAAGACTTTCTTAGAAAATCTTAAAGCACAAAACAACATCAGGTGTTTCGTACATACTGCTTGAAATATGAAATTGTCTTTTTAATATATTTTTTTTAAAAGCAATAAAAAATAAAAACTTAGACAAATGTATTAATCGACCAGCAGAAAAATCTCCCCACAGCGTTACATTGATACTGCATAGATTTAAAAATTTAAAAGTAAGGTTACGTATCTTATATCAATTTTGGAAGAAAAATGAGACTTTCTTAGAAAATCTTGAAGCGAAAATCAACATCAGGTGTTTCGTTTATACTGATTAAAATAAAAGTTGTCTTTTTAATATTATTTTATTAAAAGCGATCAAAACTGAAAACTAAGACGAATGTATTAATCGACCAGCGGAAAAATCTCCACCTAGCGTTACATTGATACGGCATAGATTTAAAAATTTAAAAGTTAGATTACGTTTCTAACACCAATTTTAGAATAAAAATGAGACATTCTTTTGAAATCTTGATGCGAAAAACAATATCAGGTGTTTCGCTTATACTTTTTGAAATTTGAAGTTGTTCTTTTAAAATTTTTTAATTAAAAGCAATCAAAAATGAAAACAAAGACGAATGCATTAATCGACCAGCGGAAAAATCTCCACCTAGCGTTACATTGATACTGCAAAGATTTAAAAATTTAAGAGTTAGGTTACGTCTCTAGTATCAATTTCAGAAGAAAATGAGACATTCTTAGAAAAGCTTGAAGCGCAAACCAACATCAGGTGTTTCGTATATACTGTATGAGGTAAGATTTTTAATTAAATAATTTTGGAGTAAAAAAGTCATAAAAGAAAATTATGACGAATTTATTATCGGAGTAATGGAAAAATCTCCACACAGCGTTACATTGATACTGCAAAGATTTAAAAATTTAAGAGTGTGGTTACGTCTCTAATATCAATTTCAGAAGAAAATGAGACATTCTTAGAAAATCTTGAAGCGCAAACCAACATCAGGTGTTTCGTATATACTGTATGAGGTAAGATTTTTAATTAAATAATTTTGGAGTAAAAATGTCATGAAAGAAAATTATGACGAATTTATTATCGGACTAATGGAAAAATCTCCACACAGCGTTACATTGATACTGCAAAGATTTAAAAATTTAAAAGTTGAATTACGTCTCTAATATCAATTTTAGAACAAATATTAGACATAATTAGGTAATCTTGAAGCGAAAATCAACATCAGGTGTTTCGTTTATACTGCTAGAAATTTGAAGTTGTCTTTTTAATATTTTTTTATTAAAAGCAATCAAAAATAAAAACTAAGACGAATGTATTAATCGACCAGCGGAAAAATCTCCACCTAGCGTTACATTGATACGGCATAGATTTAAAAATTTAAAAGTTAGATTACGTCTCTAATATCAATTTTAGATGAAAAATGAGACATTCTTTTGAAATCTTGATGCGAAAATCAATATCAGGTATTTCGTTTATACTGTTTGAAATTTGAAGTAGTCTTTTTAAAATTTTTTAATTAAAAGCAATCAAAAATGAAAACAAAGACGAATGTATTAATCGACCAGCGGAAAAATCTCCTCCTAGCGTTACATTGATACTGCAAAGATTTAAAAATTTAAGAGTTAGGTTACGTCTCTAATATCAATTTCAGAAGAAAATGAGACATTCTTAGAAAATCTTGAAGCGCAAACCAACATCAAGTGTTTCGTATATACTCTATGAGGTAAGATTTTTAATTAAATAATTTTGGAGTAAAAAAGTCATAAAAGAAAATTATGACGAATTTATTATCGGACTAATGGAAAAATCTCCACACAGCGTTACATTGATACTGCAAAGATTTAAAAATTAAAAAGTTAGATTACGTCTCTAATATCAATTTTAGAACAAAAATTAGACATAATTAGGTAATCTTGAAGCGAAAATCAACATCAGGTGTTTCGTTTATACTGCTTGAAATTTGAAGTTGTCTTTTTAATATTTTTTTATTAAAAGCAATCAAAAATCCAAATTAAAACGAATGTATTAATCGACCAGCGGAAAAATCTCCACCTAGAGTTACATTGATACGACATATATTTAAAAATTTAAAAGTTAGATTACGTCTCCAATATCAATTTCAGAAGAAAATAGGACATTTTTAGGAAATCTTAAAGCGAAAAACAACATCAGGTGTTTCGTATATATTGCTTGAAATTTGAAGTTGTCTTTTTAATATTTTTTATTAATAGCAATAAAAATTGAAAACTATAACGAATGTATTAATCGACCAGCGGAATAATCTCCATCTAGCATTATCTTGACACTGCATAGATTTAAAAATTTAAAAGTTTAATTACGTCTTTAATATCAATTTAGAAAGGAAAAGAAACTTTCTTAGAAAATCTTGAAGAGAAAATCAACATCGAATGTTTCGTTTATCCTGCTTGAAATTTGAAGTTGTCTTTTTAATTTTTTTTTATTAAAACCAATCAAGACTGAAAACTAAGACGAATGTAATAATCGACCAGCGGAGAAATCTCCAACTCTCATTATCTTGACACGGCATAGATTTAAAAATTTACTAGTTAGGTTAGGTCTCTAATAACACTTTCAGAAGAAAAATGAGACATTCTATGGAATTCTTGAAGCGAAAATCATCATCAGTTGTTTCGATTATACTGTATGAGGTTAGATTTCTAATTTAAATAATTTTGGAGTGAAAAAGTCATAAAAGAAAATTATGACGAATTTATTATCGGACTAGCGGAAACTTCTCCACAAAGCGTTACTTTGATACAGCATAGATTTAAAAAATAAAAAATTAGGTTACGTCCTTCATATCAATTTAGGAAGAAAAATAAGACTTTCTTAGAAAATCTTGAAGCGAAAATCAAAATCATGTGTTTCGTTTACACTGCTTGAAATTTGAATTAGTCCTTTTAATATTTTTTTATTAAAAGCAATCAAAAATGAAAACTATAACGAATGTATTAATCGACCAGCGGAAAAATCTCCATCTAGCATTATCTTGACACTGCATAGAATTAAAAAATTACTAGTTAGGTTACGTCTCTAATTACAATTTCAGAAGAAAAATGAGACATTCTTAGGAAAGCTTGAAGCGCAAATCAACATCAGGTATTTCGTTTATACTGCTTGAAATAGGAGTTGCCTTTTTAATATTTTTTTATTAAAAGCAATCATAACTGAAAACTAAGACGAATGTATTAATCGAACAGCGGAAAAATCTCCACCTAGCGATACACTGATACGGAATAGATTTAAAAACTTAAGAGTGAGGTTACGTCTCTAACATCAATTTCAATAGTAAATTAAGACATTCTTACAAAAGTTGAAGCGAAAATCAACATCAGGTGTTTCGTTTATACTGCTTGAAATAAGAGTTGCCTTTTTAATATTTTTTATTAAAAGCAATCAAAAATGAAAACTAAGACAAATGTATTAATCGACCAGCGGAAAAATCTCCACCTAGCGTTACATTGATACGACATAGACATAAAAATTTAAAAATTAGGTTAAGTCTCTAGCATCAATTTCAGGAGTAAATTAAGACTATCTTAGAAAATTTTGAAGCGCAAATCAACATCAGGTGTTTCGTATATACTGCTTGAAATTTGAAGTTGTCTTTTTAATATTTTTTAATAAAAGCAATCAAAATTGAAAACTAAGACGAATGTATTAATCGACCAGCGGAAGAATCTCCCCACAGCGGTACATTAATACTGCATAGATTTACAAATTTAAAAGTTACGTCACGTCTCCAATATCAATTTAGGAAGAAAAATGAGACTTTCTTAGAAAATCTTGAAGTGCAAATCAACATCAGGTGTTTCGATTATACTGCTTGAAATAGGAGTTGCCTTTTTAATATTTTTTTATTAAAAGTAATCAAAACTTAAATTTGAGACTAATGTATTAATCGACCAGCGGAAAAATCTCCTCCTAGCGTTACATTGATACTGCAAAGATTTAAAAATTTAAGAGTTAGGTTACGTCTCTAATATCAATTTCAGAAGAAAATGAGACATTCTTAGAAAATCTTGAAGCTCAAACCAACATCAGGTGTTTCGTATATACTGTATGAGGTAAGATTTTTAATTAAATAATTTTGGAGTAAAAAAGTCATAAAAGAAAATTATGACGAATTTATTATCGGACTAATGGAAAAATCTCCACACAGCGTTACATTGATACTGCAAAGATTTAAAAATTTAAAAGTTGAATTACGTCTCTAATATCAATTTCAGAAGAAAATGAGACATTCTTAGAAAATCTTGAAGCGCATATCAACATCAGGTGTTTCGTTTACACTGCTTGAAATTTGAAGTTGTCTTTTTAATATTTTTTTATTAAAAGCAATCAAAACTGAAAACTAAGATGAATGTGTTAATCGACCAGCGGAAAAATCTCCACCTAGCGTTACATTGATACTGCATAGATTTAAAAATTTAAGAGTGAGGTTACGTCTCTAACATCAATTTCAATAGTAAATTAAGACATTCTTACAAACCTTGAAGTGCAAATCCACATAAGGTGTTTCGTTTATACTGCTTGAAATAGGAGTTGCCTTTTTAATATTTTTTTATTAAAAGCAATCAAAACTGGAAACTAAGATGAATGTATTAATCGACCAGCGGAAAAATCTCCATCTAGCGTTACACTGATACGTCATAAATTTAAAGATTTCAAAGTTACGTTACGTCTCTAATATCAATTTCAAGAGTAAATTAAGACATTCTTAGAAAAGCTTGAAGCGCAAATCAACATCAGGTGTTTCGTTTATACTGCTTGAAATAGGAGTTGCCTTTTTAATATTTTTTTATTAAAAGCAATCAAAACTGAAAACTAAGATGAATGTATTAATCGACCAGCGGAAAAATCTTCACCTAGCGTTACATTGATACTGCAAAGATTTAAAAATTTAAGAGTGAGGTTACGTCTCTAACATCAATTTCAATAGTAAATTAAGACATTCTTACAAACCTTGAAGTGCAAATCCACATAAAGTGTTTCGTTTATACTGCTTGAAATAGGAGTTGCCTTTTTAATATTTTTTTATTAAAAGCAATCAAAACTGAAAACTAAGATGCATGTATTAATCGACCAGCGGAAAAATCTTCACCTAGCGTTACATTGATACTGCATAGATTTAAAAATTTAAGAGTGAGGTTATGTCTCTAACATCAATTTCAATAGTAAATTAAGACATTCTTACAAAAGCTTGAAGTGCAAATCCACATAAGGTGTTTCGTTTATACTGCTTGAAATTTTAAGTTGTCTTTTTAATATTTTTTTATTAAAAGCAATCAAAACTGAAATTTGAGACTAATGTATTAATCGACCAGCGGAAAAATCTCCACCTAGCGTTACATTGATACGACATAGATTTAAAAATTTAAAAATTAGGTTAAGTCTCTAGCATCAATTTCAGGAGTAAATTAAGACTATCTTAGAAAATTTTGAAGCGCAAATCAACATCAGGATTTTCGTATATACTGCTAGAAATTTGAAGTTGTCTTTTTAATATTTTTTATTAAAAGCAATAAAAACTGAAAACTAAGATGAATGTATTAATCGACCAGCGGAAAAATCTTCACCTAGCGTTACATTGATACTGCAAAGATTTAAAAATTTAAGAGTGAGGTTACGTCTCTAACATCAATTTCAATAGTAAATTAAGACATTCTTACAAACCTTGAAGTGCAAATCCACATAAAGTGTTTCGTTTATACTGCTTGAAATAGGAGTTGCCTTTTTAATATTTTTTTATTAAAAGCAATCAAAACTGAAAACTAAGATGCATGTATTAATCGACCAGCGGAAAAATCTTCACCTAGCGTTACATTGATACTGCATAGATTTAAAAATTTAAGAGTGAGGTTATGTCTCTAACATCAATTTCAATAGTAAATTAAGACATTCTTACAAAAGCTTGAAGTGCAAATCCACATAAGGTGTTTCGTTTATACTGCTTGAAATTTTAAGTTGTCTTTTTAATATTTTTTTATTAAAAGCAATCAAAACTGAAATTTGAGACTAATGTATTAATCGACCAGCGGAAAAATCTCCACCTAGCGTTACATTGATACGACATAGATTTAAAAATTTAAAAATTAGGTTAAGTCTCTAGCATCAATTTCAGGAGTAAATTAAGACTATCTTAGAAAATTTTGAAGCGCAAATCAACATCAGGATTTTCGTATATACTGCTAGAAATTTGAAGTTGTCTTTTTAATATTTTTTATTAAAAGCAATCAAAATTGAAAACTAAGACGAATGTATTAATCGACCAGCGGAAGAATCTCCCCACAGCGGTACATTAATACTGCATAGATTTACAAATTTAAAAGTTACGTCACGTCTCCAATATCAATTTAGGAAGAAAAATGAGACTTTCTTAGAAAATCTTGAAGTGCAAATCAACGTCAGGTGTTTCGATTATACTGCTTGAAATAGGAGTTGCCTTTTTAATATTTTTTTATTAAAAGCAATCAAAACTTAAATTTGAGACTAATGTATTAATCGACCAGCGGAAAAATCTCCACCTAGCGTTACATTTATATTGCATAGATTTAAAAATTATAAGTTAGGTTACGTCTTCAATATCAATTTTAGAAGAAAATGAGACTATCTAAGAAAATCTTGAAGTGAAATTCAACATCAGGTGTTTCGTATATACTGCTTGAAATGGAAGTTGTCTTTTTAATATTTTTTTATTAAAAGCAATCAAAAATAAAAACTAAGACGAATGTATTAATCGACCAGCGGAAAAATCTCCACCTAGCGTTACATTGATACGGCATAGATTTAAAAATTTAAAAGTTAGATTACGTCTCTAATATCAATTTTAGATGAAAAATGAGACATTCTTTTGAAATCTTGATGCGAAAATCAATATCAGGTATTTCGTTTATACTGTTTGAAATTTGAAGTAGTCTTTTTAAATTTTTTTAATTAAAAGCAATCAAAAATGAAAACAAAGACGAATGTATTAATCGACCAGCGGAAAAATCTCCTCCTAGCGTTACATTGATACTGCAAAGATTTAAAAATTTAAGAGTGTGGTTACGTCTCTAATATCAATTTCAGAAGAAAATGAGACATTCTTAGAAAATCTTGAAGCGCAAACCAACATCAGGTGTTTCGTATATACTGTATGAGGTAAGATTTTTAATTAAATAATTTTGGAGTAAAAAAGTCATAAAAGAAAATTATGACGAATTTATTATCGGACTAATGGAAAAATCTCCACACAGCGTTACATTGATACTGCAAAGATATAAAAATTAAAAAGTTAGATTACGTCTCTAATATCAATTTTAGAACAAAAATTAGACATAATTAGGTAATCTTGAAGCGAAAATCAACATCAGGTGTTTCGTTTATACTGCTTGAAATTTGAAGTTGTCTTTTTAATATTTTTTTATTAAAAGCAATCAAAAATCCAAATTAAAACGAATGTATTAATCGACCAGCGGAAAAATCTCCACCTAGAGTTACATTGATACGGCATATATTTAAAAATTTAAAAGTTAGATTACGTCTCCAATATCAATTTCAGAAGAAAATAGGACGTTCTTAGGAAATCTTGAAGCGAAAAACAACATCAGGTGTTTCGTATATATTGCTTGAAATTTGAAGTTGTCTTTTTAATATTTTTTATTAATAGCAATAAAAATTGAAAACTATAACGAATGTATTAATCGACCAGCGGAAAAATCTCCATCTAGCATTATCTTGACACTGCATAGATTTAAAAATTTAAAAGTTTAATTACGTCTTTAATATCAATTTAGAAAGGAAAAGAAACTTTCTTAGAAAATCTTGAAGAGAAAATCAACATCGAATGTTTCGTTTATCCTGCTTGAAATTTGAAGTTGTCTTTTTAATTTTTTTTTTATTAAAACCAATCAAGACTGAAAACTAAGACGAATGTAATAATCGACCAGCGGAGAAATCTCCAACTCTCATTATCTTGACACGGCATAGATTTAAAAATTTACTAGTTAGGTTAGGTCTCTAATAACACTTTCAGAAGAAAAATGAGACATTCTATGGAATTCTTGAAGCGAAAATCATCATCAGTTGTTTCGATTATACTGTATGAGGTTAGATTTCTAATTTAAACAATTTTGGAGTGAAAAAGTCATAAAAGAAAATTATGACGAAACTTCTCCACACAGCGTTACTTTGATACAGCATAGATTTAAAAAATAAAAAATTAGGTTACGTCCTTCATATCAATTTAGGAAGAAAAATAAGACTTTCTTAGAAAATCTTGAAGCGAAAATCAAAATCATGTGTTTCGTTTACACTGCTTGAAATTTGAATTAGTCCTTTTAATATTTTTTTATTAAAAGCAATCAAAAATGAAAACTATAACGAATGTATTAATCGACCAGCGGAAAAATCTCCATCTAGCATTATCTTGACACTGCCTAGATTTAAAAATTTACTAGTTAGGTTACGTCTCTAATTACAATTTCAGAAGAAAAATGAGACATTCTTAGGAAAGCTTGAAGCGCAAATCAACATCAGGTGTTTCGTTTATACTGCTTGAAATAGGAGTTGCCTTTTTAATTTTTTTTTTATTAAAAGCAATCAAAACTGAAAACTAAGACGAATGTATTAATCGAACAGCGGAAAAATCTCCACCTAGCGATACACTGATACGGAATAGATTTAAAAACTTAAGAGTGAGGTTACGTCTCTAACATCAATTTCAATAGTAAATTAAGACATTCTTACAAAAGCTTGAAGCGAAAATCAACATCAGGTGTTTCGTTTATACTGCTTGAAATTTGAAGTTGTCTTTTTAATATTTTTTTATTAAAAGCAATCAAAAATGAAAACTAAGACGAATGTATTAATCGACTAGCGGAAAAATCTCCACCTTACGTTACATTGATACGGCAGAGATTTAAAAATTTAAAAGTTTGGTTACGTCTCTAATATCAATTTCAGAATAAAATGAGACTTTCTTAGACACTCTTGGAGCGCAAATCAATATCAGGTGTTTCGTATATACTGCTTGAATTTTGAAGTTGTCTTTTTAATATTTTTTATTAAAAGCAATCATTAATAAAAACTAAGACGAATGTATTAATCGACCAGCGGAAAAATCTCCACCTAACGTTACATTGATATGGCATAGGTTTAAAAATTTAAAAGTTTGGTTACGTCTCTAATATCAATTTCAGAATAAAATGAGACTTTCTTAGAAACTCTTGGAGCGCAAACCAACATCAGGTGTTTCGTATATACTGCTTGAATTTTGAAGTTGTCTTTTTAATATTTTTTATTAAAAGCAATCATTAATAAAAACTAAGACGAATGTATTAATCGACCAGCGGAAAAATCTCCACCTAACGTTACATTGATATTGCATAGATTTAAAAATTTAAAACTTAGGTTACGTCTTCAATATCAATTTTAGAAGAAAATGAGACTATCTAAGAAAATCTTGAAGCGCAATTCAACATCAGGCTTTTCGTATATACTGCAGGAAATTTGAAGTTGTCTTTTTAATATTTTTTTATTTAAAGCAATCAAAACTGAAATTTAAGACGAATGTATTAATCGACAAGCGGAAAAATTTCCACCTAGCGTTACATTGATACGGCATAGATTTAAAAATTTAAAAGTTAGGTTACGTCTTCAATATCAATTTTAGAAGAAAATGAGACTATCTAAGAAAATCTTGAAGCGCAATTCAACATCAGGCTTTTCGTATATACTGCAGGAAATTTGAAGTTGTCTTTTTAATATTTTTTTATTTAATGCAATCAAAACTGAAATTTAAGACGAATGTATTAATCGACAAGCGGAAAAATCTCCACCTTGCGTAACATTGATACGGCATAGATTTAAAAATTTAAAAGTTAGGTTACGTCTTTACTATCAATTTCAGGAGAAAATGAGACTTTCTTAGAAAATCTTGAAGCGCAAATCAACATCAGGTGTTTCGTATATACTGCACGAAATTTGAAGTTGTCTTTTTAATATGTTTTTATTAAAAGCAATCAAAACTGAAATTTAAGACGAATGTACTAATCGATTAGCGAAAAATCTCCACCTAGCGTTATACTGATACGGCATAGATTTAAAAATTTAAAAGTTAGGTTATGTCTCTAATATCAATTTAGGAAGAAAAATGAGACTTTCTTAGAAAATCTTAAAGCGCAAATCAACATCAGGTGTTGCGTTTATACTGCTTGAAATTTAAAGTTGTCTTTTTAATATTTTTTTATTAAATGCAATCAAAACTGAAAACTAAGACGAATTTGTTAATCGACCAGCGGATAAATCTCCACCTAGCGTTACATCGATACTGCATAGATTTACAAATTTAAAAGTTAGGTTACGTCTCTTATATCAATTTCAGAAGAAAAATGAGACATTCTTAGAAAATCTTGAGGCGCAAAACATTATCAGGTGTTTCGTTTATACTGCTTGAAATTTGAAGTTGTCTTTTTAATTATTTTTGTATTAAGAGCAATCAAAATGAAAACTAGGACGAATGTATTATTCGAACAGCGGAAAAATCTCCACCTAGCGATACACTGATACGGCATATAATTAAAAATTTAAAAGTTACGTTACGTCTCCAATTTCAATTTCAGAAGAAAAATGAGACGTTCTTAGGAAATCTTGAAGCGAAAATCAACATCAGAAGTTTTGTTTATACTGCTTGAAATTTGAAGTTGTCTTTTAATATTTTTTTATTAAAAGCAATCAAAAATCGAAATAAAGACGAATGTATTAATCGACCAGCAGAAAAATCTCCACCTAGCGTTACATTGGTACGGCATAGATTTAAAAATTTAAAAGTTAGGTTACGTCTCTAATATCACTTTCAGGAGAAAAATGAAACATTCTTAGAAAATCTTGAAGCGTAAATCAAAATAAGGTGTTTCGTTTATACTGCTTGAAATTTGAAGTTGTCTTTTAATATTTTTTTAATAAAAGCAATCAAATATCGATATGAAGACGAATGTATTAATCGACCAGCGGAAAAATCTCCACCTAGCATTATCTTGACACGGCATAGATTTAAAAATTAACTAGTTAAGTTACGTCTCTAATTTCAATTTCAGAAGAAAAATGAGACATTCTTAGGAAATCTTGAAGCGAAAATCAACATCAGAAGTTTTGTTTATACTGCTTGAAATTTGAAGTTGTCTTTTAATATTTTTTTATTAAAAGCAATCAAAAATGAAAATTAAGATGAATGTATTAACCGACCAGCGGAAAAATCTTCACCTGGCGTTACATTGATACGGCATAAATTTAAAAATTTAAAAGTTAGGTTACGTCTCTAATATCAATTTCAGAAGAAAAATGAGCCATTCTTAGGAAATCTTGAAGTGCAAATCAACTTCAGGTGTTTCGTTTATACTGCTTGAAATAGGAATTGCCTTTTTAATATTTTTTATTAAAAGCAATCAAAACTGAAATTTGAGACTAATGTATTAATCGACCAGCGGAAAAATCTCCACCTATCGTTACACTGATATTGCATAGAATTAAAAATTTAAAAGTTAGGTTACGTCTTCAATATCAATTTTAGAAGAAATGAGACTATCTAAGAAAATCTTGAAGCGAAATTCAACATCAGGTGTTTCGTATATACTGCTTGAAATTTGAAGTTGTCTTTTTAAAATTTTTTTATTAGAAGCAATCAAAAATGAAAACTAAGACGAATGTATTAATCGACCAGCGGAAAAATCTCCACCTAGCGTTACAATGATACGGCATAGATATAAAAATTTAAAAGTAAGGTTCCCTCACTAATATCAATTTCAGAAAAAAATAAGACTTTCTTCCAAAATCTTGAAGCGAAAATCAACATCAGGTGTTTCGTATATACTGCTTGAAACTTGAAGTTGTCTTTTTAATATTTTTTTATTAAAAGCAATCAAAAATCGAAATTAAGACAAATGTATTAATCGGCCAGCGGAAAAATCTCAACCTAGCGTAACATTAATAGGGCATAGATTTAAAAATTTAAAAGTTAGGTTTCGTCACTAATATCAATTTCAGAAAACAATAAGACTTCAAAAATCTTAAAGCGAAAATCAACATCAGATGTTTCGTATATACTGCTTGAAATTTGAAGTTGTCTCTTTAATATTTTTTTATTAGAAGCAATCAAAAATGAAAACTAAGACGAACGTATTAATCGACCAGCGGAAAAATCTCCACCTAGCGTTACAATGATACGGCATAGATATAAAAATTTAAAAGTAAGGTTCCCTCACTAATATCAATTTCAGAAAAAAATAAGACTTTCTTCCAAAATCTTGAAGCGAAAATCAACATCAGGTGTTTCGTATATACTGCTTGAAACTTGAAGTTGTCTTTTTAATATTTTTTTATTAAAAGCAATCAAAAATCGAAATTAAGACAAATGTATTAATCGGCCAGCGGAAAAATCTCAACCTAGCGTAACATTAATAGGGCATAGATTTAAAAATTTAAAAGTTAGGTTTCGTCACTAATATCAATTTCAGAAAACAATAAGACTTCAAAAATCTTAAAGCGAAAATCAACATCAGATGTTTCGTTTTACTGCTTGAAATTTGAAGTTGTCTTTTTAATTATTTTAGTATTAAGAGCAATCAAAATGAAAACTTAGACGAATGTATTAATCGTACAGCGGAAAAATCTCCACCTAGCGATACACTGATACAGCATATACTTAAAAATTTAAAAGTTAGGTTTCGTCACTAATATCAATTTCAGAAAACAATAAGACTCTTCCAAAATCTTGAAGCGCAAAACAACATCAGGTGTTTCGTTTATACTGCTTGAAATTTTAAGTTGTCTTTTCAATATTTTTTTATTAATAGCAATCAAAAATGAAAACTAAGACGTATGTATTTACCGACCAGCGGAAATATCTCGACCTAGCGTTACATTGGTACGGCATAGATTTAAAAGTTTAAGAGTTAGGTTACGTCTCTTATATCAATTTTAGAACAAAAATTAGACATTATGAGGAAATCTTGAAGCGAAAATCAACATCAGGTGTTTCGTTTATATTGCTTGAAATTTGAAGGTGTCTTTTTAATATTTTTTTTATTAAAAGCTAACAATAATTATAACTGAGACGATTGTGTTAATCGACCAGTGGAAAAATCTTCATCAAACGGTATCTTAATACTGCATAGATTTAAAAATTTAAAAGTTAGGTTTCGTCTCTAAAATCATTTTCAGAATAAAAATGAGACTTTATTACAAAATCTTTTAGCGCAATACAACATCAGGTGTTTCGTTTATACAGCTTGGAATTTGAAGATGAAGATCATTTTTAATAGCTTTTAATTAAAAAATATTAAAAAGGCTACTTCAAATTTCAAGCAGGATAAACGAAACATCAGATGTTGATTTTGGCTTCAAGATTTTCTAAGAAACTCTCATTTTCTTCGTAAATTGATATTAGAGACGTAACCTAACTTTTAAATTTTTAAATCTATTCCCTATCAATGTAACGCTAGGTGGAGATTTTTCCGTTGGTCAATTAATACATTCGTCTTAGTATTCAGTTTTGATTGCTTTTAATAAAATAATATTAAAAAGACGACTTCAAATTTCAAGCAGTATATACGAAACACCTGATGTTTTGCGCTTTAAGATTTTCTAAGAAAGTCTGAATTTACTCTTCAAATTGATATTAGGGACATAACCTAAGTTTTAAATTTTTAAATCTATGCAGTATCAATGTAACGCTTGATGGAGATTTTTCCGTTGGTCAATTAATACATTCGTCTTAGTTTTCAGTTTTGATTGCTTTTAATAAAATAATATTAAAAAGACAACTTCATATTTCGTGCAGTATATACGAAACTATAATGAAACGCCGGTTGTGAGATTCGAACAGAACTAACTTTTTATTTACGTTCAGAAACATACCTACATTTCACTTTATAACAATGACGGTAGGAACACTATACAATCTATGTTCCAATAGATGGCGGTATATGTATATTAATTAATGATTATTTGTATATAATTTCAACACCCCCACTATATCAAATAATCACATAATGACAATATGTTAACTGAACTTGGATCTATTGTACAACTACACCTAATACATTCATAAAAGTGTGATGCCTTTTAGAACACAAACTCTTTGTGAGCATATCAGCAGGCATATCAGCTGTCGACAAATATTTTAATTGAATAATATTATTGGAAACACATTCTCTAGTAAAGTGATATTTCACATCAATGTGTTTAGACCTATTATGAAACACAGGATTTATTGACAGCTTCTGTGCACTCTGATTGTCATTGTATAAACACAACCTATATATTTTATTTGTTATTTCAAACTGTAAAGCCCGCAAATAAATGGCTTCTTTACAAGACTCTGAGATAGCCACGTGCTCAGCTTCACAACTTGATAGAGCCACAGTTTTCTGTTTCTTGCATTGCCAAGATATTATACCATTGGCAAGTACAAAACAAAACCCAGTATAAGACCGTCTATCCAAACGATTGTTTGCCCAATCGGCATCAACAAAACCTTTTATCTCAGAACTTCCATTTGCACAATATTTTATACCATAGTTTATAGTCCCTTTTAAATATTTTAAAACCCTTTTAGCATAACCCCAATGCTCACTAGTGTGACAATGATCAAATTGACTTAAATAGCTAACCGCATAAGTTATGTCTGGTCTAGTTAAAACAGATAGATACATCAAGCTCCCTATGAGCTGTTGATAAGGTACTTGGTTATTAATATTTTGTTTGTCTTTCACACTTAATTTACTCTCCATAGGTGTATCAACAGCCTTACAATCTGTCATATTGAACTTTCTTAACAAAGTATTAATATAATTCTCTTGACTTAAAGTTACTGACTTATTTAATTTGTCAAAATTAACGTTCATTCCCAAACATTTACTTGACCTAAATCTTTAATTTGAAATTGATTTGACAATACATTCTTAAGTTCTTCAGTTTCTCTCTTACAATTTGAGAATATAAAAAAGTCATCGACATATACTGTAACAATAGTCTTAAAATTATCAACATTTTTTATATACACGCATGGTTCCAACTTTGATTTACAATAACCTATTTTTAACAAACAACTGTCTACCTTCTTATTCCAGGCCCTTGAAGCCTGTTTCAGACCATAGATGGCCTTATTTAATTTTAATATTTTATTAGAGCTACCAGCAACATTATAATAATCTGTTTTTTGCATATAAATAGTTTCCTCCAAATCACCATTGAGAAATGCAGTTTTTACATCTAGATGTGTAACATGAAGTTCCAATAGTACTGACAATGAAAACAATAGTCGTAGGGTAGTATGTCTAACAACAGGTGAAAATGTCTCCGTGTAATCTACCCCATACTTTTGAGAAAAACCCTTGGCAACTAGCCTGGCACGATATCTTACATTGTTCTCACTGTCACACTTCTTACGCAAAACCCATCTACATTGCACTATGGTTTTGTCTCTAGGCATATCAACAAGTTCCCACGCATTGTTACTATCAAAGCATTGTAACTCATCACGAACAGCCTCTAACCGTTGCTCTTTTTCAGGTCCTTTTAGAGCCTCATCAAGCGAAATTTCACTATTATCTTCTATATTATGACCGATGCAAGCATTAGAATGCCCATACCTGTCAGGTTGTCGTCTCTGCCTACATGCAACATCTCTTCTACCGACACTTACAATACTTTCCATAGAGCTATCGGAAGAGTCCTCTTCTGGTACAGGTGGCTCTTCTGGTGGAGGTACTCTTCTGAGACATATCTCATCAAGGATATCTTCATTTTCAGAGCAATCTGAAAAAACCCCCACTGAATCTTCATATACCTCTAAGGAGTCTGCAGGTATTTCTTGGATTGGAACAGAAACTTCATCAGCTACTAGTGGTTTTTCAACAATGATGACATCTCTGCTGGTTGTAATCTGCTTAGTTTTCAGATTGTAAACGCGGTATCCTTTCACATCATCTGGATATCCTATAAGAATTCCTCTTTCAGCCTTTTTATCCCATTTCATTCTTTTTTCCATAGAAATATGTATCATCACAATGCTCCCAAAAACTCTCAAATGGCTAATGTCTGGCTTTTCTTGTGTCCATAACTCGAATGGAGTCTTCCCATTTAGAGTTGATGACACAGTCCTGTTTTGTAAATAGACTGCAGTGTTAGATGCTTCAGCCCAAAATTGTTTATCAAGTTCAGCATCAAATAATAAACATCTAGCTTTCTCTACTACAGTACGATTAAAGCGCTCTGCCAAGCCATTCTGTTCGGGCGTGTAAGGGTTACTTCTTTGATGAATTATCCCAGAATTCTTGAGATGATCATCAAATTCTTTATTACAGAATTCTCTACCATTATCGCTTCTTAAAATTTTAATTTTCTTGTTAAGTTGGTTTTCTACAAGAACTTTATATCTTTTAAAACAACTAAAAGCTTCACTTTTGTTTCTCATAAAATAGATGTATATCATGCGGCTATAATCATCAACAAATAATATAAAATATTTGGATCCTCCAATCGAAGCATTGAACGGTCCACATACATCTGTATGAACAGTATGCAGAAGTTCTTTACTTCTATAGCCATTCTGCGGAAAAGGTAAGCGGCTTTGCTTACCTTCACAACACACCCTACAAGACAATTTTGAAATATTTGCCTTTTTATCTAGTGTGATTCCTTCCACTGCATTCTCCATTCTATTTAGATAGTTGCTATTGACATGGCCAAGCCTGCGATGCCAAATATCGCTCGAATTCATCATAGCTGCCATCAATACTTCAGGCATTCTTAGCTTGTAGACACCATTTAGTAATTTAGCAGTACCAACTAATTCACCACATTTATTATAAATCTCACAGCCACTGTTGTTAAACAGTACTCTATTGCCTTTAGCAATTAGTTGACTCACAGAAATTAGGTTAGTGGTCAAACTAGGAACACACAATACACCTTCAACAACTATATCATACTCGCAGTTATCTGTTAAGGTTGTTATCGATACGTCACCAGAACATTTCACCGACACCTTTTCTTTATTCGCGACCACAATTTCTTTGATCGAATGCTCAACAGAAACATTTGTGAGCCAGTGTTCATTGGCGGTTAAATATGCACTCGCTCCGGAGTCAATATACCAGTCATTTTTGGAGAAAGCATCATTTAAAAACACAGCACTAAATGCGTTTGATTGTTTACGTTTACAAGACTTGTTATTTTCTGAATCTTTATTGGAACTGGTGAACTGATTGCGATAATGTCCGGTTTGTTTGCACTTGTAGCATTTTATAACCTTCAATTTTGACTTCGAAACATTTGAGTGATTTGAACCCGAATCATCAAACAAATTTTTGAGTTTCTCCCATAACTCTTTAGTAGTCTTAGATTCCTTTATATATACATAAAGAGATGGATCAATAGTTAAAATCAGATTCGCCTTAGTTTTTAAGTCGGCTGCGGCTTCTTCGGGTTTAGTAACTTTGATGTAATCAAAAGTTCCCTCCAACACGAGAAAATTCTCCGCTGCGAAAGCCCACTCTGTGTAGTTCTCCCGACCTTTCAGCTTAGGCACGCTCACGATATAGCTATTTGCCATTTTTAATTTTTAACTATATATTAAAACTCACAGTTCACAAAACGTATAGTTCTCAATCTGCGTAGACTAATCGGCACGCTTGTGCAAGTCTTTTCGCGAGAAAAACACTTTATTTTATAAACTCGACTGGGCGCATAACCTATAATAAAACGCCGATTGTGAGATTCGAACAGAACTAACTTTTTATTTACGTTCAGAAACATACCTACATTTCACTTTATAACAATGACGGTAGGAACACTATACAATCTATGTTCCAATAGATGGCGGTATATGTGTATTAATTAATGATTATTTGTATATAATTTCAACAGAAACACCTGATGTTGATTTGCGCTTCAAGATTTTCTAAGAAAGTCTGATTTTACTCCTGAAATTGATATTAGAGACATAACTTAACTTTTAAATTTTTAAATCTATGCAGTATCAATGTAACGTTAGATGCAGATTTTTCAGTTGGTCGATTAATACATTCGTCTTAGTTTTTATTTTTGATTGCTTTTAATAAAAAAATATTTAAAAGACAACTGCATATTTTATGCAGTATGAACGAAACACCTGATGGTTATTTTCGCTTCAAGATTTTCTAAGAAAGTCTTTATTTACTTCTGAAATTGATATTAGTGACATAACCTAACTTTAAAATTTTTAAATCTATTTCGTATCAATGTAACGCTAGGTGAAGATTTTTCCGCTGGTCGATTAATACATTCGTCTTAGTTTCCAATTTTGATTGCTTTTAATAACAAAATTTTAAAAAGACAACTTCAAATTTCAAGCAGCATAAACGAAACACCTGATGTTGATTTTCGCTTCAAGATTTTCTAAGAAAGTCTCATTATTCTTCCTAAATTGTTATTAGAGACGTAACGTAACTTTTAAATTTTTAAATCTATGCCGTATCAGTGTATCGCTTGATGGAAATTTTTCTGCTGGTCGATTAATATATCAAGCAGTATATACGAAACACCTGATGTTGTTTTTCGCTTCAAGATTTCCTAAGAACGTCTCCTTTTACTTCTGAAATTGATATTAGAGACGTAACCTAACTTTTAAATTTTTAAATCTATGCAGTATCAATGTAACGCTAGGCGGAGATTTTTCCGCTGGTCGATTAATACATTCGTCACAGTTTTCAGTTTTGATTGCTTTTAATAAAAAATATTAAAAAGACAACATCAAATTTCATGCTGTATACAGGAAACACCTGATGTTGATTTGCTCTTCAAGATTTTCTAAGAAAGTCTCATTTTCTTTCGAAATTGATAGTAGAGACTTAACCTAACGTTTAAATTTTTAAGTCTATGCAGTATCAATGTTACGCTAGGCGGAGATTTTTCCGCTGGTCGAATAATACATTCGTCACAGTTTTCAGTTTTGATTGCTTTTAATAAAAAATATTAAAAAGACAACATCAAATTTCATGCTGTATATAGGAAACATCTGATGTTGATTTACGCTTCAAGATTTCATAAGAATGTCTCATTTTTCTTCTAAAATTGATATCATAGACATAACCTAACTTTAAAATTTTTAAATCTATGTCGTATCAATGTAACGCTAGTTGGAGGTTTTTCCGCTGGTCGGTTAATACATTCGTCTTTAAATTCAGTTTTTATTGCTTTTAATAAAAAAATATTAAAAAGACAACTTCAAATTTCTAGCAGTATAAACGAAATACTTAATGTTAATTTTCGCTTCAAGATTTTCTAAGAAAGTCTCATTTTCTTCTGAAATTGATATTGGAGACGTAACCTAACTTTTAAATTTTTAAATCTATTCCGTATCAATGTAACGCTAGGTGGAGGTTTTTCCGCTAGTCGATTAATACATTCGTCTTAGTTTTCAGTTTTGATTGCTTTTAATAAAATAATATTAAAAAGACAACTTCAAATTTCAAGCAGTATATACGAAACAACTGATGGTTATTATCGCTTCAAGATTTTTAAAGAAAGTCTTAATTTACTCCTAAAATTGATATTACAGACGTAACCTAACTTTTAAATTTTTAAATCTATGCCGTATCAATGTAACGCTAGGTGGAGGTTTTTCCGCTAGTCGATTAATACATTCGTCTTAGTTTTCATTTTTGATTGCTTTTAATAAAAGAATATTAAAAACACAACTTCAAATTTCAAGCAGTATGTACGAAACACCTGATGTTGTTTTTTGCTTTAAGTTTTTCTAAGAAAGTCTTAATTTACTCCTGAAATTGATATAGGAGACGTAACCTAACTTTTAAATTTATAAATCTATGCCGTATCAAAGTAACGCCAGGTGGAGATTTTTCCGCTGGTCGGTTAATACATTCGTCTTAGTTTTAATTTTTGTTTGCTTTTAATAAAAAAATATTAAAAAGACAACTTCAAATTTCAACCAGTATGTACGAAACACCTGATGTTGTTTTGCGCTTTAAGATTTTCTAAGAAAGTCTTAATTTACTCCTGAAATTGATATTAGAGACATAACCTAACTTTTAAATTTTTAAATCTATGCAGTATAAATGTAACGCTAGGTGGAGATTTTTCCGCTGGTCGATTAATACATTCGTCTTAGTTTTCATTTTTGATTGCCTTTAATAAAAAATTTTTAAAAAGACAACTTCAAATTTAGTGCAGTATATACGAAACACCTGATGTTGATATTCGCTTCAAGATTTCGTAAGAATGTATCATTTTTCTTCTAAAATTGATATTAGAGACTTAATCTAACTTTTAAATTTTTAAATCTTTGCAGTATCAATGTAACGCTGTGTGGAGATTTTTCCGTTAGTCCGATAATAAATTCGTCATAATTTTCTTTTATGACTTTTTTACACCAAAATTATTTCAATAAAAAATCTAACCTCATACAGCATAAACGAAACACTTGATGTTGATTTTCGCTTCAAGATTTCGTGAGAATGTCTCATTTTTCTTCCGAAATTGATATTAGAGACGTAATCTAACTTTTAAATTTTTTAATCTATGCCGTATCAATGTAACGCTAGGTGGAGATTTTTCCGCTGGTCGATTAATACATTCGTCTTAGTTTTTATTTTTGATTGCTTTTAATAAAAAATATTAAAAGACATCTTCAAATTTCGTGCACTATATACGAAACACCTGATGTTGATTTTCGCTTCAAGATTTCGTTAGAATGTCTCATTTTTCTTCTAAAATTGATATTAGAGACGTAATCTAACTTTTAAATTTTTTAATCTATGCCGTATCAATGTAAAGCTAGGTGGAGATTTTTCCGCTGGTCAATTAATACATTCGTCTTAGTTTTTATTTTTGATTGCTTTTAATAAAAAATATTAAAAGACAACTTCAAATTTAGTGCAGTATATACGAAACACCTGATGTTGATATTCGCTTCAAGATTTCGTAAGAATGTATCATTTTTCTTCTAAAATTGATATTAGAGACTTAATCTAACTTTTAAATTTTTAAATCTTTGCAGTATCAATGTAACGCTGTGTGGAGATTTTTCCGTTAGTCCGATAATAAATTCGTCATAATTTTCTTTTATGACTTTTTAACACCAAAATTATTTCAATAAAAAATCTAACCTCATACAGCATAAACGAAACACTTGATGTTGATTTTCGCTTCAAGATTTCGTGAGAATGTCTCATTTTTCTTCCGAAATTGATATTAGAGACGTAATCTAACTTTTAAATTTTTTAATCTATGCCGTATCAATGTAACGCTAGGTGGAGATTTTTCCGCTGGTCGATTAATACATTCGTCTTAGTTTTTATTTTTGATTGCTTTTAATAAAAAATATTAAAAGACATCTTCAAATTTCGTGCACTATATACGAAACACCTGATGTTGATTTTCGCTTCAAGATTTCGTTAGAATGTCTCATTTTTCTTCTAAAATTGATATTAGAGACGTAATCTAACTTTTAAATTTTTTAATCTATGCCGTATCAATGTAAAGCTAGGTGGAGATTTTTCCGCTGGTCAATTAATACATTCGTCTTAGTTTTTATTTTTGATTGCTTTTAATAAAAAATATTAAAAGACATCTTCAAATTTCGTGCACTATATACGAAACACCTGATGTTGATTTTCGCTTCAAGATTTCGTTAGAATGTCTCATTTTTCTTCTAAAATTGATATTAGAGACGTAATTTAACTTTTAAATTTTTAAATCTTTGCAGTATCAATGTAACGCTGTGTAGAGATTTTTCCGTTAGTCCGATAATAAATTCGTCATAATTTTCTTTCATGACTTTTTTACTCAAAATTATTTAATTAAAAGTCTTACCTCATACAGTATATACGAAACACCTGATGTTGTTTTGCGCTTTAAGATTTTCTAAGAAAGTCTTAATTTACTCCTGAAATTGATATTAGAGACATAACCTAACTTTTAAATTTTTAAATCTATGCAGTATCAATGTAACGCTAGGTGGAGATTTTTCCGCTGGTCGATTAATACATTCGTCTTAGTTTTCAGTTTTGATTGCTTTTAATAAAATATTATTAAAAAGAAGACTTTTATTTCAATCAGTATAAACGAAACACCTGATGTTGATTTTCGCTTCAAGATTTTCTAAGAAAGTCTCATTTTTCTTCCAAAATTGATATAAGATACGTAACCTTACTTTTAAATTTTTAAATCTATGCAGTATCAATGTAAAGCTGTGGGGAGATTTTTCTGCTGGTCGATTAATACATTTGTCTAAGTTTTTATTTTTTATTGCTTTTAAAAAAAAATATATCAAAAAGACAATTTCATATTTCAAGCTGTATATACGAAACACCTGATGTTGGTTTGCGCTTCAAGATTTTCTAAGAATGTCTCATTTTCTTCTGAAATTGATATTAGAGACGTAACCGCACTCCTAAATTTTTAAATCTATGCAGTATAAATGTAACGCTAGGTGGAGATTTTTCCGCTGGTCGATTAATACATTCGTCTTAGTTTTCATTTTTGATTGCCTTTAATAAAAAATTTTTAAAAAGACAACTTCAAATTTAGTGCAGTATATACGAAACACCTGATGTTGATATTCGCTTCAAGATTTCGTAAGAATGTATCATTTTTCTTCTAAAATTGATATTAGAGACTTAATCTAACTTTTAAATTTTTAAATCTTTGCAGTATCAATGTCACGCTGTGTGGAGATTTTTCCGTTAGTCCGATAATAAATTCGTCATAATTTTCTTTTATGACTTTTTTACACCAAAATTATTTCAATAAAAAATCTAACCTCATACAGCATAAACGAAACACTTGATGTTGATTTTCGCTTCAAGATTTCGTGAGAATGTCTCATTTTTCTTCCGAAATTGATATTAGAGACGTAATCTAACTTTTAAATTTTTTAATCTATGCCGTATCAATGTAACGCTAGGTGGAGATTTTTCCGCTGGTCGATTAATACATTCGTCTTAGTTTTTATTTTTGATTGCTTTTAATAAAAAATATTAAAAGACATCTTCAAATTTCGTGCAGTATATACGAAACACCTGATGTTGATTTTCGCTTCAAGATTTCGTTAGAATGTCTCATTTTTCTTCTAAAATTGATATTAGAGACGTAATCTAACTTTTAAATTTTTTAATCTATGCCGTATCAATGTAAAGCTAGGTGGAGATTTTTCCGCTGGTCAATTAATACATTCGTCTTAGTTTTTATTTTTGATTGCTTTTAATAAAAAATATTAAAAGACATCTTCAAATTTCGTGCACTATATACGAAACACCTGATGTTGATTTTCGCTTCAAGATTTCGTTAGAATGTCTCATTTTTCTTCTAAAATTGATATTAGAGACGTAATTTAACTTTTAAATTTTTAAATCTTTGCAGTATCAATGTAACGCTGTGTAGAGATTTTTCCGTTAGTCCGATAATAAATTCGTCATAATTTTCTTTCATGACTTTTTTACTCAAAATTATTTAATTAAAAGTCTTACCTCATACAGTATATACGAAACACCTGATGTTGTTTTGCGCTTTAAGATTTTCTAAGAAAGTCTTAATTTACTCCTGAAATTGATATTAGAGACATAACCTAACTTTTAAATTTTTAAATCTATGCAGTATCAATGTAACGCTAGGTGGAGATTTTTCCGCTGGTCGATTAATACATTCGTCTTAGTTTTCAGTTTTGATTGCTTTTAATAAAATAATATTAAAAAGAAGACTTTTATTTCAATCAGTATAAACGAAACACCTGATGTTGATTTTCGCTTCAAGATTTTCAAAGAAAGTCTCATTTTTCTTCCAAAATTGATATAAGATACGTAACCTTACTTTTAAATTTTTAAATCTATGCAGTATCAATGTAAAGCTGTGGGGAGATTTTTCTGCTGGTCGATTAATACATTTGTCTAAGTTTTTATTTTTTATTGCTTTTAAAAAAAAATATTTCAAAAAGACAATTTCATATTTCAAGCTGTATATACGAAACACCTGATGTTGGTTTGCGCTTCAAGATTTTCTAAGAATGTCTCATTTTCTTCTGAAATTGATATTAGAGACGTAACCGCACTCCTAAATTTTTAAATCTATGCAGTATAAATGTAACGCTAGGTGGAGATTTTTCCGCTGGTCGATTAATACATTCGTCTTAGTTTTCATTTTTGATTGCCTTTAATAAAAAAATTTTAAAAAGACATCTTCAAATTTCGTGCACTATATACGAAACACCTGATGTTGATATTCGCTTCAAGATTTCGTAAGAATGTATCATTTTTCTTCTAAAATTGATATTAGAGACTTAATCTAACTTTTAAATTTTTAAATCTTTGCAGTATCAATGTAACGCCAGGTGGAGATTTTTCCGCATGTCGGTTAATACATTCGTCTTAGTTTTAATTTTTGTTTGCTTTTAATAAAAAAATATTAAAAAGACAACTTCAAATTTCAAGCAGTATATACGAAACACCTGATGTTGATTTTCGCTCCAAGATTTTCTAAGGAAGTCTCATTTTTCTTCAAAAATTGATACAAGAGACGTAACCTAACTTTTAAATTTTTAAATCTTTGCAGTATCAATGTAACGCTGTGTGGAGATTTTTCCATTAGTCCGATAATAAATTCGTCATAATTTTCTTTTATGACTTTTTTACTCCAAAATTATTTAATTAAAAATCTTACCTCATACAGTATATACGAAACACCTGATGTTGATTTTCGCATCAAGATTTCAAAAGAATGTCTCATTTTTCTTCTTAAATTGATATTAGAGACGTAATCTAACTTTTAAATTTTTAAATCTATGCCGTATCAATGTAACGCTAGGTGGAGATTTTTCCGCTGGTCGATTAATACATTCGTCTTAGTTTTTATTTTTGATTGCTTTTAGTAAAAAATTTTTAAAAGACAACTTCAAATCATCATCAGGTGTTTCGTTTATACTGCTTGAAATTTTGAGTTGCCTTTTTAATATTTTTTTATTACAAGCAATAAAAACTGAAAACTAAGACGAATGTATTAATCGACCAGCGGTAAAATCTCCACCTAGCGTTACACTGATACGGCATAGATTTAAAAATTTAAAAGTTAGGATACGTCTCTAATATCAATTTAGGAAGATAAATGAGAATTTCTTAGAAAATCTTGAAGCGAAAAACAACATCAGGTGTTTCATTTATACTGCTTGAAATTTGAAGTTGTCTTTTCAATATTTTTTTATTAAAAGCAATCAAAAATGAAAACTAAGACGAATGTATTAATCGATCAGCGGAAAAATCTCCACCTAGCGTTACACTGATACGGCATATATTTAAAAATTTAAAAGTTAGGTTACGTCTCTAATATTAATTTAGGAAGAAAAATGAGACATCCTTAGGAAATCTTGAAGAGAAAATCATCATCAGGTGTTTCGTTTATACTGCTGGAAATTTGAAGTTGTCTTTTTAATATTTTTTTATTAAAAGCAATCAAAAATGAAAACTAAGACGAATGTATTAATCGACCAGCGGAAAATCTCCACCTAACGTTACATTAATACGGCAGAGATTTAAAAATTTAAACGGTAGGTTACGTCTCTAATATCAATTTTAGAAGAAAATGAGACTTTCTTAGGAAATCTTGAAGCGAAAATCAACATCAGGTGTTTCGTTTATACTGCTTGAAATAGGAGTTGCCTTTTTAATATTTTTTATTAAATGCAATCAAAACTGAAACTTGAGACCAATGTATTAATCGACCAGCGGAAAAATCTCCACCTATCATTACACTGATATTGCAAAGAATTAAAAATTTAAAAGTTAGGTTACGTTTTCAATATCAATTTTAGAAGAAAATGAGACATTCTAAGAAAATCTTGAAGCGCAAATCAACATCAGGTGTTGCGTTTATACTGCTTGAAATTTAAGTTGTCTTTTTAATATTTTTTTATTAAATGCAATCAAAACTGAAAACTAAGACGAATGTATTAATCGTCCGGCGGAAAAATCTCTACCTAGCGTTACATTGATACTGCATAGATTTACAAATTTAAAACTTAGGTTACGTCTCTAATATCAATTTAGGAAGAAAAATGAGACTTTCTTAGGAAATCTTGAAGTGCAAATCAACATCAGATGTTTCGTTTATACTGCTTGAAATATGAAGTTGTCTCTTTAATATATTTTTTTAATTGCAATCAAAACTGAAAACTAAGACGAATGTGTTAATTGACCAGCGGATAAATCTCCACCTAGCGTTACATTGGTACGGCATAGTTTTAAAAATTTAAAAGTCACTAATATCAATTTCAGAAGAAAATTGCGACATCCCTAGGAAATCTTGAAGCGAAAATCAACATCGGGTATTTCGTTTATACTGCTGGATATTTGAAGTTGTCTTTTTAATATTTTGTTATTAAAAGCAATCAAAAATGAAAACTAAGACGAATGTATTATCCGACCAGCGGAAAAATCTCCACCTAGCGTTACATTGATACTGCATAGATTTAAAAATTTAAGAGTTAGGTTAGGACTCTAATATCAATTTCAGGAGTAAATTAAGACTTTCGTAGAAAATCTTGAAGCGAAAATCAACATCAGGTGTTTCGTATATACTGCACGAAATTCGAAGTTGTCTTGTAAATATTTTTTTATTAAAAGCAATCAAAAATGAAAACTAAGATGAATGAATTAATCGACCAGCGGAAAAATTTCCACCCAGCGTTACACTGATACGTCATAGATTTAAAAATTTATAAGTTACGTTACGTCCCTTATATCCATTTCAGGTTTAAATTAAAACATTCTTAGAAGATCTTGAAACGCAAATCAACATCAGGTGTTTCGTTTATACTACTTGAAATAGGAGTTTCCTTTTTAATATTTTATTATTAAAAGCAATCAAAACTGAAATTTGAGACTAATGTATTAATCGACCAGCGGAAAAATCTCCACCTAGAGTTACATTGATACTGCATAGATTTAAAAATTTAAAAGTAAGGTTACGTCTATGATATAAATTTTAGAAGAAAATGAGACTTTCTTAGAAAATCTTGGAGCGCAAATCAACATCAGGTGTTTCGTTTATACTGCTTGAAATATGAAGTTGTCTTTTTTATATTTTTTTATTAAAAGCAATCAAAACTGAAAACTAAGACGAATGTAATAATCGACCAGCGGAAAAATCTCCACCTAGCGTTACATTGATACTGCATAGATTTAAAAATTTAAAAGTTACGTTACGTTTCTAATACAAATTTCAAGATTAAATTAAGACATTCTTAGAAAATCTTGAAGCGAATTTCAACATCAGGTGTTTCGTATATACTGCACGAATTTTGAAGTTGTCTCTTTAATATTTTTTATTAAAAGCAATCAAAACTGAAAACTAAGACGAATGTATTAACCGACCAGCGGAAAAATCACCTAGCGGTACATTGATACGTCATAGATTTAAAAATTTAAGAGTTACGTTACGTCTCTTATGTCATTTTAAGAAGAAAAATGAGACTTTCTTACATAATCTTGAAGCGCAAACCAACATCAGGTGTTTCGTATATACTGCACGAAATTTGAAGTTGTCTTTATAAAATTTTTTTACTAAAAGCAATCAAAACTGAAAACTAAGATGAATGTATTAATCGACCAGCGGAAAAATCTTCACCTGGCGTTACATTGATACTGCATAGATTTAAAAATTTAAGAGTGAGGTTACGTCTCTTATTTCAATTTTAGGAGTAAATTAAGACTTTCTTAGAAAATCTTGAAGCGCAAATCAACATCGGGTGTTTCGTATATACTGCACGAAATTTGAAGTTGTCTTTTTAATATTTTTTATTAAAAGCAATAAAAACTGAAAACTAAGACGAATGTATTAATCGACCAGCGGTAAAATCTCCACCTAGCGTTACACTGATACGGCATAGATTTAAAAATTTAAAAGTTAAGTTACGTCTATGATATCAATTTTAGAAGAAAAATGAGACATTTATACGAAATCTTGAAGCGTTAATCAACATCAAGTGTTTCGTATATACTGCTTGAAATTTGAAGTTGTCTTTTTAATATTTTGTTATTAAAAGCAATCAAAAATGAAAACTAAGACGAATGTATTATCCGACCAGCGGAAAAATCTCCACCTAGCGTTACATTGATACTGCATAGATTTAAAAATTTAAGAGTTAGGTTAGGACTCTAATATCAATTTCAGGAGTAAATTAAGACTTTCGTAGAAAATCTTGAAGCGAAAATCAACATCAGGTGTTTCGTATATACTGCACGAAATTCGAAGTTGTCTTGTAAATATTTTTTTATTAAAAGCAATCAAAAATGAAAACTAAGATGAATGAATTAATCGACCAGCGGAAAAATTTCCACCCAGCGTTACACTGATACGTCATAGATTTAAAAATTTATAAGTTACGTTACGTCCCTTATATCCATTTCAGGTTTAAATTAAAACATTCTTAGAAGATCTTGAAACGCAAATCAACATCAGGTGTTTCGTTTATACTACTTGAAATAGGAGTTTCCTTTTTAATATTTTATTATTAAAAGCAATCAAAACTGAAATTTGAGACTAATGTATTAATCGACCAGCGGAAAAATCTCCACCTAGAGTTACATTGATACTGCATAGATTTAAAAATTTAAAAGTAAGGTTACGTCTATGATATAAATTTTAGAAGAAAATGAGACTTTCTTAGAAAATCTTGGAGCGCAAATCAACATCAGGTGTTTCGTTTATACTGCTTGAAATATGAAGTTGTCTTTTTTATATTTTTTTATTAAAAGCAATCAAAACTGAAAACTAAGACGAATGTAATAATCGACCAGCGGAAAAATCTCCACCTAGCGTTACATTGATACTGCATAGATTTAAAAATTTAAAAGTTACGTTACGTTTCTAATACAAATTTCAAGATTAAATTAAGACATTCTTAGAAAATCTTGAAGCGAATTTCAACATCAGGTGTTTCGTATATACTGCACGAATTTTGAAGTTGTCTCTTTAATATTTTTTATTAAAAGCAATCAAAACTGAAAACTAAGACGAATGTATTAACCGACCAGCGGAAAAATCACCTAGCGGTACATTGATACGTCATAGATTTAAAAATTTAAGAGTTACGTTACGTCTCTTATGTCATTTTAAGAAGAAAAATGAGACTTTCTTACATAATCTTGAAGCGCAAACCAACATCAGGTGTTTCGTATATACTGCACGAAATTTGAAGTTGTCTTTATAAAATTTTTTTACTAAAAGCAATCAAAACTGAAAACTAAGATGAATGTATTAATCGACCAGCGGAAAAATCTTCACCTGGCGTTACATTGATACTGCATAGATTTAAAAATTTAAGAGTGAGGTTACGTCTCTTATTTCAATTTTAGGAGTAAATTAAGACTTTCTTAGAAAATCTTGAAGCGCAAATCAACATCGGGTGTTTCGTATATACTGCACGAAATTTGAAGTTGTCTTTTTAATATTTTTTATTAAAAGCAATAAAAACTGAAAACTAAGACGAATGTATTAATCGACCAGCGGTAAAATCTCCACCTAGCGTTACACTGATACGGCATAGATTTAAAAATTTAAAAGTTAAGTTACGTCTATGATATCAATTTTAGAAGAAAAATGAGACATTTATACGAAATCTTGAAGCGTTAATCAACATCAAGTGTTTCGTATATACTGCTTGAAATTTGAAGTTGTCTTTTTAATATTTTTTATTAAAAGCAATCAAAAATGAAAACTAAGACGAATGTATTAACCGACCAGCGGAAAAATCTCCACCTAGCGTTACACTGATACGGCATAGATTTAAAAATTTAAAAGTTTTGTTACGTCTCTTATATCAATTTCAGAAGTAAATTAAGACTTTCTTAGAAAATCTTGAAGCGCAAAACAACATCAGGTGTTTCGTTTATACTGCTTGAAATAGAAGTTGTCTTTTTAATATTTTTTTATTAAAAGCAATCAAAAATAAAAACTTAGACGAATGTATTAACCGACCAGCGGAAAAATCTCACCCTAGCGTTACATTGATACGGCATAGATTTAAAAATTTAAGAGTTAGGTTACGTCTCTAATATCAATTTCAGGAGTAAATTAAGACTTTCTTAGAAAATCTTGAAGCGCAAATCAACATCGGGTGTTTCGTATATACTGCACGAAATTTGAAGTTGTCTTTTTAATATTTTTTATTAAAAGCAATAAAAACTGAAAACTAAGACGAATGTATTAATCGACCAGCGGTAAAATCTCCACCTAGCGTTACACTGATACGGCATAGATTTAAAAATTTAAAAGTTAGATTACGTCTCTCGTATCAATTTAGGAGGAAAATGAGACTTTCTTAGAAAATCTTGAAGCGCAAATCAACATCGGGTGTTTCGTATATACTGCACGAAATTTGAAGTTGTCTTTTTAATATTTTTTATTAAAAGCAATAAAAACTGAAAACTAAGACGAATGTATTAATCGACCAGCGGTAAAATCTCACCCTAGCGTTACACTGATACGGCATAGATTTAAAAATTTAAAAATTAAGTTACGTCTATGATATCAATTTTAGAAGAAAAATGAGACATTTATACGAAATCTTGAAGCGTAAATCAACATCAGGTGTTTCGTATATACTGCTTGAAATTTGAAGTTGTCTTTTTAATATTTTTTATTAAAAGCAATCAAAAATGAAAACTAAGACGAATGTATTAACCGACCAGCGGAAAAATCTCCACCTAGTGTTACACTGATACGGCATAGATTTAAAAATTTAAAAGTTTTGTTACGTCTCTTATATCAATTTCAGGAGTAAATTAAGACTTTCTTAGAAAATCTTGAAGCGCAAATCAACATCGGGTGTTTCGTATATACTGCACGAAATTTGAAGTTGTCTTTTTAATATTTTTTATTAAAAGCAATAAAAACTGAAAACTAAGACGAATGTATTAATCGACCAGCGGTAAAATCTCCACCTAGCGTTACACTGATACGGCATAGATTTAAAAATTTAAAAGTTAGATTACGTCTCTCGTATCAATTTAGGAGGAAAATGAGAATTTCTTAGAAAATCTTGAAGCGCAAATCAATATCAGGTGTTTCGTATATACTGCACGAAATTTGAAGTTGTCTTTTTAATATTTTTTATTAAAAGCAATCAAAAATAAAAACTAAGACGAATGTATTAACCGACCAGCGGAAAAATCTCACCCTAGCGTTACATTGATACGGCATAGATTTTTAAATTTAAAAGGTAGGTTACGTCTTTAATATCAATTTCAGCAGTAAATTAATACTTTGTTAGAAAATCTGGAAGCGATAATAACCATCAGGTGTTTCGTTTATACTGCTTAAAATATGCAGATGTCTTTTTAATATTTTTTTATTAAAAGCAAACAAAAAAAAAACTAAGACGAATGTATTAATCGACAAGAGGAAAATCTCAACCTAGCATTACATTGATACGGCATAGATTTTAAAATTTAAAAGTTAGATTACGTCTCTCGTATTAATTTAGGAGGAAAATGAGAATTTCTTAGAAAATCTTGAAGCGCAAATCAACATCAGGTGTTTCGTATATACTGCTTGAAATATGAAGTTGTCTTTTAAATATTTTTTATTAAAAGAAATCAAAACTGAAAACTAAGACGAATGTATTAATCGACCAGCGGAAAAATCTTCACCTGGCGTTACATTGATACTGCATAGATTTAAAAATTCAAGAGTGAGGTTACGTCTCTTATATCAATTTCAGGAGTAAATTAAGACTTTCTTAGAAAATCTTGAAGGGCAAATTAACATCGGGTGTTTCGTATATACTGCACGAAATTTGAAGTTGTCTTTTTAATATTTTTTATTAAAAGCAATAAAAACTGAAAACTAAGACGAATGTATTAATCGACCAGCGGTAAAATCTCCACCTAGCGTTACACTGATACGGCATAGATTTAAAAATTTAAAAGTTAGGTTACGTCTATGATATCAATTTTAGAAGAAAAATGAGACATTTATACGAAATCTTGAAGCGCAAATCAACATCAAGTGTTTCGTATATACTGCTTGAAATTTGAAGTTGTCTGTTTAATATTTTTTATTAAAAGCAATCAAAAATGAAAACTAAGACGAATGTATTAACCGACCAGCGGAAAAATCTCCACCTAGCGTTACACTGATACGGCATAGATTTAAAAATTTAAAAGTTTTGTTACGTCTCTTATATCAATTTCAGGAGTAAATTAAGACTTTCTTAGAAAATCTTGAAGCGCAAAACAACATCAGGTGTTTCGTTTATACTGTTTGAAATAGAAGTTGTCTTTATAATATTTTTTTATTAAAAGCAATTAAAACTGAAAACTAAGACGAATGTATTAATCGACCAGCGGAAAAATCTCCACCTAGCGTTACATTGATACGGCATAGATTTAAAAATTTAAAAGTTAGGTTACGTCTATGATATCAATTTTAGAAGAAAAATGAGACATTTATACGAAATCTTGAAGCGCAAATCAACATCGGGTGTTTCGTATATACTGCACGAAATTTGAAGTTGTCTTTTTAATATTTTTTATAAAAAGCAATAAAAACTGAAAATTAAGATGAATGTATTAATCGACCAGCGGAAAAATCTTCACCTGGCGTTACATTGGTAGGGTAAAACAGGGTAATGGGGGTCACTTAAGCGAGAAATCAAATAAAAATTAATTATAAAACAAAATATTTATTGCAACCGCCTTTAAATATAATATAACTAATATACTATCAATTGAGATCAGTTTCAATAACTTTGGCAATCAACTTTGAAAATTATTCAAGTTTAAAAAAAAAACAGATTTGACTCTCATTGCACCGATATGAGGGTAATGGTGGTCACCCTGGGGGCAATCAGAGTCAATGAAAATCTAGCACATATCACAGACATAGCCTTGAGCTGAGTCCCACCCAGTGCATTCCGAGTGAGCCCATAGACCACATGAGGTACATCTGAACCATATCTCATTGTTTCTGCCGAAATCGTTGCATATGCATATGCATACTGGGCACTTATTTCCCACATCTTTTAGGTCATCATCCTCATCATGCTGGCACAAATCGTTAGTACCAACATCAGATACAGAGGTTTCATTCGATTCTTGAAGTATTTGACGCTTTACCTTTTCAGGAGTCTTCTTCACTACTTTACTTTTTTTCCCTGACCTTTACCTTTCCATTTCTTATTTTCTTTCTGTGTTTCTCCTTTTTTCTTTTCTTTCTTATTTTCTTTTTCTACAAGGTTTTCTTTCAATGGCGTTGAAGCTAAAAGTGTTGCATGAAGTTTTTTTCGGCATTGTCTTGTATTAATAATACGTGTCTTCTGTGGTAACTTGATTAAATCATGCAATGTAATTTGACTTGAAGTGCTAGGATCTGATGAGTTAATCGCAGACACTGACTATTTTGGTGTGCTCGGTACTATGGGATGAAATTCTTTTGATGTGCTCGGAACTGGTGATTATGATTCTTTCGATACATGATCATTCGTGGGAAATGGGAGTCACCCGACTCTCATTACCCACTTCTACACAAATTAGAAAAAAAATGAATGAAAATAAAACTGTAACATATTAACACGCTAAGAACTGCACATCACAATTTTGAATGTCTAACTAAGCACGTGTGAATGTCTTAATCGTATACTGCAAATTATTCGACACTTACCTTTTAATTTACATTGACGAAAAATTAGATCAGCGGAGCGAAAAAACAAAATACAGCCGTATCTCAGAAGTGCGGGCGCCAACTAGTGCGAGACTTTCCAGGCAACGCCTGGGGGCCAGGGCAGGGCAGAGGGCCTCATTTACGAGTCGCTCTCGTGTACTGTTTTGTGGATGTGTGGGTGATTCTCATTACCCACTGACTCTCATTACCCTACTCTCCCCTACTGCATAGATTTAAAAATTTAAGAGTGTGGTTACGTCTCTAATGTCAATTTGGGAAGAAAAATGAGACTTTCTTAGAAAATCTTGAGGCGCAAATCAACATCAGGTGTTTCGTATATACTGCACGAAATTTGAAGTTGTCTTTTTAATATTTTTTATTAAAAGCAATCAAAAATAAAAACTTAGACGAATGTATTAACCGACCAGCGGAAAAATCTCACCCCAGCGTTACATTGATACGGCATAGATTTAAAAATTTAAGAGTTAGGTTACGTCTCTAATATCAATTTCAGGAGTAAATTAAGACTTTCTTAGAAAATCTTGAAGCGCAAATCAACATCGGGTGTTTCGTATATACTGCACGAAATTTTAAGTTGTCTTTTTAATATTTTTTATTAAAAGCAATCAAAAATAAAAACTAAGACGAATGTATTAACCGACCAGCGGAAAAATCTCACCCCAGCGTTACATTGATACGGCATAGATTTAAAAATTTAAAAGTTAGATTACGTCTCTCGTATTAATTTAGGAGGAAAATGAGAATTTCTTAGAAAATCTTGAAGCGCAAATCAACATCAAGTGTTTCGTATATACTGCTTGAAATTTGAAGTTGTCTGTTTAATATTTTTTATTAAAAGCAATCAAAAATGAAAACTAAGACGAATGTATTAACCGACCAGCGGAAAAATCTCCACGTAGCGTTACACTGATACGGCATAGATTTAAAAATTTAAAAGTTAGATTACGTCTCGTATTAATTTAGGAGGAAAATGAGAATTTCTTAGAAAATCTTGAAGCGCAAATCAACATCAGGTGTTTCGTATATACTGCACGAAATTTGAAGTTGTCTTTTTAATATTTTTTATTAAAAGCAATCAAAAATAAAAACTAAGACGAATGTATTAACCGACCAGCGGAAAAATCTCACCCTAGCGTTACATTGATACGGCATAGATTTAAAAATTTAAAAGTTTTGTTACGTCTTTAATATCAATTTCAGCAGTAAATTAATACTTTCTTAGAAAATCTGGAAGCGATAATAACCATCAGGAGTTTCGTTTATACTGCTTAAAATATGCAGTTGTCTTTTTAATTTTTTTTGTATTAAAAGCAAACAAAAAAAAAACTAAGACGAATGTATTAATCGACAAGAGGAAAATCTCAACCTAGCGTTACATTGATACGGCATAGATTTAAAAATTTAAAAGTTAGATTACGTCTCTCGTAATAATTTAGGAGGAAAATGAGAATTTCTTAGAAAATCTTGAAGCGCAAATCAACATCGGGTGTTTCGTATATACTGCACGAAATTTTAAGTTGTCTTTTTAATATTTTTTATTAAAAGCAATCAAAAATAAAAACTAAGACGAATGTATTAACCGACCAGCGGAAAAATCTCACCCCAGCGTTACATTGATACGGCATAGATTTAAAAATTTAAAAGTTAGATTACGTCTCTCGTATTAATTTAGGAGGAAAATGAGAATTTCTTAGAAAATCTTGAAGCGCAAATCAACATCAAGTGTTTCGTATATACTGCTTGAAATTTGAAGTTGTCTTTTTAATATTTTTTATTAAAAGCAATCAAAAATGAAAACTAAGACGAATGTATTAACCGACCAGCGGAAAAATCTCCACCTAGCGTTACACTGATACGGCATAGATTTAAAAATTTAAAAGTTTTGTTACGTCTCTTATATCAATTTCAGGAGTAAATTAAGACTTTCTTAGAAAATCTTGAAGCGCAAAACAACATCAGGTGTTTCGTTTATACTGCTTGAAATAGAAGTTGTCTTTTTAATATTTTTTTATTAAAAGCAATCAAAAATAAAAACTTAGACGAATGTATTAACCGACCAGCGGAAAAATCTCACCCTAGCGTTACATTGATACGGCATAGATTTAAAAATTTAAAAGTTAGATTACGTCTCTCGTATTAATTTAGGAGGAAAATGAGAATTTCTTAGAAAATCCTGAAGCGCAAATCAACATCGGGTGTTTCGTATATACTGCACGAAATTTGAAGTTGTCTTTTTAATATTTTTTATTAAAAGAAATCAAAACTGAAAACTAAGACGAATGTATTAATCGACCAGCGGAAAAATCTCCACCTAGCGTTACACTGATACGGCATAGATTTAAAAATTTAAAAGTTTTGTTAAGTCTGTTATATCAATTTCAGGAGTAAATTAAGACTTTCTTAAAAAATCTTGAAGCGCAAAACAACATCAGGTGTTTCGTATATACTGCTTGAAATTTGAAGTTGTCTTTTTAATATTTTTTTACTAAAACCAATCAAAAATAAAAACTAAGATGAATGTATTAATCGACAAGAGGAAAATCTCCACCTAGCGTTACATCGATACGGCATAGATTTAAAAATTTAAAAGTTAGATTACGTCTCTCGTATCAATTTAGGAGGAAAATGAGAATTTCTTAGAAAATCTTGAAGCGCAAATCAACATCAGGTGTTTCGTATATACTGCACGAAATTTGAAGTTGTCTTTTTAATATTTTTTATTAAAAGCAATCAAAAATGAAAACTAAGACGAATGTATTAACCGACCAGCGGAAAAATCTCCACGTAGCGTTACACTGATACGGCATAGATTTAAAAATTTAAAAGTTAGATTACGTCTCGTATTAATTTAGGAGGAAAATGAGAATTTCTTAGAAAATCTTGAAGCGCAAATCAACATCAGGTGTTTCGTATATACTGCACGAAATTTGAAGTTGTCTTTTTAATTTTTTTTATTAAAAGCAATCAAAAATAAAAACTAAGACGAATGTATTAACCGACCAGCGGAAAAATCTCACCCTAGCGTTACATTGATACGGCATAGATTTAAAAATTTAAAAGTTTTGTTACGTCTTTAATATCAATTTCAGCAGTAAATTAATACTTTCTTAGAAAATCTGGAAGCGATAATAACCATCAGGTGTTTCGTATATACTGCTTGAAATTTGAAGTTGTCTTTTTAATATTTTTTTACTAAAACCAATCAAAAATAAAAACTAATATGAATGTATTAATCGACAAGAGGAAAATCTCCACCTAGCGTTACATTGATACGGCATAGATTTAAAAATTTAAAAGTAAGATTACGTCTCTCGTATTAATTTAGGAGGAAAATGAGAATTTCTTAGAAAATCTTGAAGCGCAAATCAACATCAGGTGTTTCGTATATACTGCACGAAATTTGAAGTTGTCTTTTTAATTTTTTTTATTAAAAGCAATCAAAAATAAAAACTAAGACGAATGTATTAACCGACCAGCGGAAAAATCTCCACCTAGCGTTACACTGATACGGCATAGATTTAAAAATTTAAAAGTTTTGTTACGTCTCTTATATCAATTTCAGGAGTAAATTAAGACTTTCTTAGAAAATCTTGAAGCGCAAAACAACATCAGGTGTTTCGTTTATACTGCTTGAAATAGAAGTTGTCTTTATAATATTTTTTTATTAAAAGCAATTAAAACTGAAAACTAAGACGAATGTATTAATCGACCAGCGGAAAAATCTCCACCTAGAGTTACATTGATACGGCATAGATTTAAAAATTTAAGAGTTAGGTTACGTCTCTAATATCAATTTCAGGAGTAAATTAAGACTTTCTTAGAAAATCTTGAAGCACAAATCAACATCGGGTGTTTCGTATATACTGCACGAAATTTTAAGTTGTCTTTTTAATATTTTTTATTAAAAGCAATCAAAAATAAAAACTAAGACGAATGTATTAACCGACCAGCGGAAAAATCTCACCCTAGCGTTACATTGATACGGCATAGATTTTAAAATTTAAAAGGTTGGTTACGTCTCTTATATCAATTTCAGCAGTAAATTAATACTTTCTTAGAAAATCTGGAAGCGATAATAACCATCAGGTGTTTCGTTTATACTGCTTAAAATATTCAGTTGTCTTTTTAATTTTTTTTTATTAAAAGCAAACAAAAAAAAAACTAAGACGAATGTATTAATCGACAAGAGGAAAATCTCAACCTAGCGTTACATTGATACGGCATAGATTTAAAAATTTAAAAGTTAGATTACGTCTCTCGTAATAATTTAGGAGGAAAATGAGAATTTCTTAGAAAATCTTGAAGCGCAAATCAACATCAGGTGTTTCGTATATACTGCACGAAATTTGAAGTTGTCTTTTTAATATTTTTTTACTAAAACCAATCAAAAATAAAAACTAATATGAATGTATTAATCGACAAGAGGAAAATCTCCACCTAGCGTTACATTGATACGGCATAGATTTAAAAATTTAAAAGTTAGATTACGTCTCTCGTATCAATTTAGGAGGAAAATGAGAATTTCTTAGAAAATCTTGAAGCGCAAATCAACATCAGGTGTTTCGTATATACTGCACGAAATTTGAACTTGTCTTTTTAATATTTTTTATTAAATGCAATCAAAAATAAAAACTAAGACGAATGTATTAACCGACCAGCGGAAAAATCTCACCCTAGCGTTACATTGATACGGCATAGATTTTAAAATTTAAAAGGTAGGTTACGTCTCTTATATCAATTTCAGCAGTAAATTAATACTTTCTTAGAAAATCTGGAAGCGATAATAACCATCAGGTGTTTCGTTTATACTGCTTAAAATATTCAGTTGTCTTTTTAATTTTTTTTTATTAAAAGCAAACAAAAAAAAAACTAAGACGAATGTATTAATCGACAAGAGGAAAATCTCAACCTAGCGTTACATTGATACGGCATAGATTTAAAAATTTAAAAGTTAGATTACGTCTCTCGTAATAATTTAGGAGGAAAATGAGAATTTCTTAGAAAATCTTGAAGCGCAAATCAACATCAGGTGTTTCGTATATACTGCACGAAATTTGAAGTTGTCTTTTTAATATTTTTTATTAAAAGCAATCAAAAATGAAAACTAAGACGAATGTATTAACCGACCAGCGGAGAAATCTCCACCTAGCGTTAAACTGATACGGCATAGATTTAAAAATTTAAAAGTTTTGTTACGTCTCTTATATCAATTTCAGGAGTAAATTAAGACTTTCTTAGAAAATCTTGAAGCGCAAAACAACATCAGGTGTTTCGTTTATACTGCTTGAAGTAGAAGTTGTCTTCATAATATTTTTTTTATTTAAAGCATTCAAAACTGACAACTAAGACGAATGTATTAATCGACCAGCGGATAAATCTCCACCTAGCGTTACATTGATACGGCATAGATTTAAAAATTTAAGAGTTAGGTTACGTCTCTAATATCAATTTCAGCAGTAAATTAATACTTTCTTAGAAAATCTGGAAGCGATAATAACCATCAGGTGTTTCGTTTATACTGCTTAAAATATTCAGTTGTCTTTTTAATTTTTTTTTATTAAAAGCAAACAAAAAAAAAACTAAGACGAATGTATTAATCGACAAGAGGAAAATCTCAACCTAGCGTTACATTGATACGGCATAGATTTAAAAATTTAAAAGTTAGATTACGTCTCTCGTAATAATTTAGGAGGAAAATGAGAATTTCTTAGAAAATCTTGAAGCGCAAATCAACATCAGGTGTTTCGTATATACTGCACGAAATTTGAAGTTGTCTTTTTAATATTTTTTTACTAAAACCAATCAAAAATAAAAACTAATATGAATGTATTAATCGACAAGAGGAAAATCTCCACCTAGCGTTACATTGATACGGCATAGATTTAAAAATTTAAAAGTTAGATTACGTCTCTCGTATCAATTTAGGAGGAAAATGAGAATTTCTTAGAAAATCTTGAAGCGCAAATCAACATCAGGTGTTTCGTATATACTGCACGAAATTTGAACTTGTCTTTTTAATATTTTTTATTAAATGCAATCAAAAATAAAAACTAAGACGAATGTATTAACCGACCAGCGGAAAAATCTCACCCTAGCGTTACATTGATACGGCATAGATTTTAAAATTTAAAAGGTAGGTTACGTCTCTTATATCAATTTCAGCAGTAAATTAATACTTTCTTAGAAAATCTGGAAGCGATAATAACCATCAGGTGTTTCGTTTATACTGCTTAAAATATGCAGTTGTCTTTTTAATTTTTTTTTATTAAAAGCAAACAAAAAAAAAACTAAGACGAATGTATTAATCGACAAGAGGAAAATCTCAACCTAGCGTTACACTGATACGGCATAGATTTAAAAATTTAAAAGTTAGATTACGTCTCTCGTATTAATTTAGGAGGAAAATGAGAATTTCTTAGAAAATCTTGAAGCGCAAATCAACATCAGGTGTTTCGTATATACTGCACGAAATTTGAAGTTGTCTTTTTAATATTTTTTATTAAAAGCAATCAAAAATGAAAACTAAGACGAATGTATTAACCGACCAGCGGAGAAATCTCCACCTAGCGTTAAACTGATACGGCATAGATTTAAAAATTTAAAAGTTTTGTTACGTCTCTTATATCAATTTCAGGAGTAAATTAAGACTTTCTTAGAAAATCTTGAAGCGCAAAACAACATCAGGTGTTTCGTTTATACTGCTTGAAGTAGAAGTTGTCTTCATAATATTTTTTTTATTTAAAGCATTCAAAACTGACAACTAAGACGAATGTATTAATCGACCAGCGGATAAATCTCCACCTAGCGTTACATTGATACGGCATAGATTTAAAAATTTAAGAGTTAGGTTACGTCTCTAATATCAATTTCAGCAGTAAATTAATACTTTCTTAGAAAATCTGGAAGCGATAATAACCATCAGGTGTTTCGTTTATACTGCTTAAAATATTCAGTTGTCTTTTTAATTTTTTTTTATTAAAAGCAAACAAAAAAAAAACTAAGACGAATGTATTAATCGACAAGAGGAAAATCTCAACCTAGCGTTACATTGATACGGCATAGATTTAAAAATTTAAAAGTTAGATTACGTCTCTCGTAATAATTTAGGAGGAAAATGAGAATTTCTTAGAAAATCTTGAAGCGCAAATCAACATCAGGTGTTTCGTATATACTGCACGAAATTTGAAGTTGTCTTTTTAATATTTTTTTACTAAAACCAATCAAAAATAAAAACTAATATGAATGTATTAATCGACAAGAGGAAAATCTCCACCTAGCGTTACATTGATACGGCATAGATTTAAAAATTTAAAAGTTAGATTACGTCTCTCGTATCAATTTAGGAGGAAAATGAGAATTTCTTAGAAAATCTTGAAGCGCAAATCAACATCAGGTGTTTCTTATATACTGCATGAAATTTGAACTTGTCTTTTTAATATTTTTTATTAAAAGCAATCAAAAATAATAACTAAGACGAATGTATTAACCGACCAGCGGAAAAATCTCACCCTAGCGTTACATTGATACGGCATAGATTTTAAAATTTAAAAGGTAGGTTATGTCTCTAATATCAATTTCAGGAGTAAATTAAGACTTTCTTAGAAAATCTGGAAGCGATAATAACCATCAGGTGTTTCGTTTATACTGCTTAAAATATGCAGTTGTCTTTTTAATTTTTTTTTATTAAAAGCAAACAAAAAAAAAACTAAGACGAATGTATTAATCGACAAGAGGAAAATCTCAACCTAGCGTTACACTGATACGGCATAGATTTAAAAATTTAAAAGTTAGGTTACGTCTCTTGTATCAATTTTGGAAGAAAAATGAGGCTCTCTCAGAAAATCTTGAAGCGAAAATCAACATCAGGTGTTTCGTTTATGCTGATTGAAATAGTATTTGTCTTTTTATAATATTTTTTATTAAAAGCAATCAAAAATGAAAACTAAGACGAATGTATTATTCGACCAGCGGAAAAATCTTCACCTAGCGTTACATTGATACGGCATAGATTTTAAAATTTAAAAGTTAGGTTACGTCTCTAATATCAATTTCAGAAGAAAATGAGACATTCTTAGAAAATCTTGAAGCGAAGATCAACATCAGTAGTTTCCTTTATACTGCTTGAAATATGAAGTAGTCTTTTTAATATTTTTTATTTAAAGCAATCAAAACTGAAAACCTGCTCTAATCATCACCCAAAATATTGAGTCGTTCAAGAAATCTTTGGAGGCAGCAGTGACCGAGTTTCCAATGGAAACCGTTTGTAAATCCATCGACGAATGGTCCTATCGTCTAAAAGCGTGCGTCAAAGCTAAGGGTGGACACATTGAATAACTAGTTTAGTATAATAACATAGCCTTTTCACTCTACATAATCACATGTAAAACTTTAGCATAAAGTTGTTTTTTAGCTATTATCGGATATTTTTTTTGTAACGTAAGTTTATGCTAGACCAGGTATTATTTATATTTTATATTATTCGTGATTATTTGACATTTTAACAGAAATGGACGTAAATACACAAGATAAAGATCGTGCGTGCGTGTGTGCGTGTGTGTTATTTAAATCCATTTCTATTACGATCCAAATGCGTTAATAACATAGTTGTCGCTCCGCAGATGATTAGTGGCGCTAAAGTGTCCGGAGGCAAGGCGAAATCAGCCGGGGAGACCGCTCAGACAGTTCCAGTTCAAGCGCAGTGTGTCCAGGTGCAGCCGGTGCTCGGAACGCAGCAGCTTACACGGGCACAGATCATCAGCCCACTACAGGTAACACTTGTCACGTCGCTTATCACTGCCATAAACATTATGCAGTTGAACTAGAGATAAAAAAAATTAAAAACTTTGATATTAGCAACCTTTGTGGCTAACCTTACTGGATTTCGTACATAAGTGGTCAATTTAAATTGTCCTATTATTAATTGTCTTTGTTACGTACTCAAAAAGAAGATCAATAAATACTTGTATGCTATTTGAGAAAGTTAAAATCGAAATTGACCTGATAGCGGACAGCGCTGCACCGGTCACTGGGGGGAAGACAATGCCTTGCACTGGGAGTGTCTATCAGCCGTAGGAGAAGCTGAAAGTGCATGTGACTGATTTCGAATATAATTAGTTGAACAGAATAATACGTGTGTGTGTGTGTGTGTGTGTGCGTGTGCGTGTGCGTGTGCGTGTGCGTGTGCGTGTACGTGTGCGTGTGCGTGTGCTTGTGCGTGCGTGCGCACCTAAATACCAGATACTTGTCTATTTCCATACTATGATGGTCTGAAAAAATTTGCCCCATATGATAAAGACTGCCAATGTATATATTTTCTAACGTGTACAGTAAAGAGTAATATGTCTTTTTTTAAAATAATAAGTCATTAAATCTCCTCAAAACTCATAAATTCAAGATGTCCCAATACAACTGTGCATTATTATGGAACTAATCGGTATATTTTGTTGCCTTTAGAGATGTTTGTTATGTTCAGCCCAAGTTATAATAAGCAGTTCGGCTTGTGAATTGAAACCCCTCTTCTCGCAATCTAATTAACGAATTGTTTGAAAATAAAATGCTTTCGCGAATCCCAAGCTCGCAAAAAAATTTGTCACTTTTAGTTAGTAAATAACATGAGTTTGGTTTTTGTTATTTTGCAAGTATGTCGCAACTGCGCATCGTCAATTTTTACAATGAGAACTTTAATTAAGGCATTACAGCACAATACAACGGCAGTACGAGCGCCATGTCACAGCGCGGTGACAAAACATTGAAATTTTGTTTGACTGCACTTGCGGACACCTGTACATATATTGGCGAAATTATTGTTTATTTATTTGAATGCAATTGCGAATATCCTTATTTTATTGCATGTTATGTGGAACGTTCTTAGATTGGCAGCCGGTGTTTTTTATTAGTTGATCAGCGAGTGCGCGTGTAGTAAAACAGGTGCAAAACATGAGTCAATAATGACAGGAAAAGACAACTCGCACGGGGCATGATGTCCTTGTGGGTTGTCCATTTTATTTGTTGTTACCTGTTTTTTCTTACAATTAACTTTTGAAGTTCGCATGTTATTACTTTGTTTATTTATATATATAAATATATATATGTGGATATATATTACTTTTATACTTCGCGCATTGGACAAGTCGCATTGAATTTCCCGCGTTTGACAGTTTGTTTTTTTTTTTAACTTGTAATTATTTTTGAACTTCGAGTCAGACGATTCGCCTTAAATTTCCGGGATGGTCAGATTTTTTTCATAATTTTTTTAACTTCCAGTTACTTTAAATTTCCCGAGTTTGACGCTATTTAGATCAGTTAGAATTATAAAAATGTCATCAATAAATAAAGTGACCTCTTTGAAATACGTTGTAACATTTTTTTTAATTCGGAAACGACGGACCAATACTTTTTACTAGCCCTTACGTTATATCGTGTAATAAATATTTTGTTCATTATGCTGTATGAAGCGCTCTATATACATATATGAATAACAAAATGGAAAAATTAAATTACAGTTACAAGTAAACAAGATAATTGCTATTCTTTTTATCTTATTAAGAGCCCATTACAAAGTTAAGACAATGTAACGCTATCTGACAGCTAAAGTATCCGATGACATTTTTCTTCGATTCGACCCCCCACGACACTGCGTGTTTCTGAGGCTCCGAATCCGTTTCATTTATTATCATAAATTCCTAATAGGCTATCAGAGATTTTATTATCCACTAGTAAGCTGGCCCTATGTTTTCTCTTAATTTTTTTTTTCCACATTTCTTTTCAGTGAAGTGATGGTCGCTTTTGACCTATTGACATTTAAAAGCTGCAAGCCGTCGGAGTACCTGTGACCGATCAAGTAAATTAGCTTAACTTACTTGATCTGTCGAACATATTATAAGAATGAAAATCCACGTGAAACAATGACTTAAAAATAAAGATAAAGTTAATTTACTCAATATTGGAACTTTTATCAGGTCTCTTATTGATGATCAATTATTTTTTTATATATTTGGCTCTACTCTGATTTGCAAGGTGTCATTGTCGAGATGAACAGGAAACTCAACAACACTTTTTTTTAAAATAATAATTGTGACTTATGTATGTACACTCTGTCAGATATAGACTAAATGTACTTATAGGATTCTTGTAATTTAAATATTCATTGAGTTAATAACAGAGGGCAAAGATGTAACACATCACAAGCTGACCAAGTTAAGGCTTCCTAAGGAGCCCTCAAGCTTCTCCACCTTAAAAAAGGTCTTAGACAAAGTGCCCTCTAATCTAATCTGCAAATATCTCTTGGACAACAGTGTAAGCGATATAAAAATAAGTGGCAATATAAATAAGTAATAACCAATAAGTGGCAGCACCAAATTTTTAAGCGCAAAACCTTATTTTAAAATATATTCAAATCTATGCAGTATCAACGGGACGCTGAATGTAGATGTTCACGTTAGTTGGTTAATAAATTCGTCATATTTTTCTTTTTTAATTGATTTTAGCCAAAACTCTTTTAATAACATCTTCATAACTTATTCAGTCTAAACCAAACACCTGATATAGATTTTCGCTCTAATTTTTAATAATGCCTCATTTTTCTGTTTAATTTGATTTCAGAAACAAAACCTGATTTTAAAAAATATTCAGATCTATGCATTGTCAATGGGACGCTGAATGTAGATGTTCACGCTAGTCGGTTAATAAATTCGTCATATTTTTCTTTTTTAATTGATTTTAGCCAAAACTCTTTTAATAACATCATCATAACTTATTCAGTCTAAACCAAACACCTGATATAGATTCTCGCTCTAATTTTTAATAATGCCTCATTTTTCTGTTTAATTTGATTTCAGAAACAAAACCTGATTTTTTTAAGATTTAATAAATTCAAATCTATGCACAGAGTGCACCACGAGATTATCTGCCATAGCACTCCAGACTGTTTGCACTTATTCAACAAACTTGGGCTGATGAGCTTGTTCCACAAAACTGGAAGGATGCTAATATTGTTAAACTATACAAAGGCAAAGGAGACCTCTCAGATTGTAGCTCATTTTAAGGAATTGCCCTGCTTTCAATAGCTGGCAAGATCCTGGCGCATACCATCAACAAGCGCCTATGTACGTTAGCTGAAAGCTTCCTTCCCGATACCCAGTGTGGTTTCAGACCGAATCGAGGGACGGTTGATGCCATCTTTGTTGTCAAACAATTACAAGAAGAAAGCCTTGAGCAACACTGTGACCTCTACATGTGTTTTGTGGACCCGGAAAAGGCCTTTGATCGCGTACCAAGATCTGCCTTTTGGACAGTATTCGAGAAATATGGATGTCCTCTGAAGTTCGTAAATTTAATGCGTCAATTTCATAAAGGCATGATGGTCCGTGTATGCCACGAAAATGACTTGACAGAAGAGTTTAATGTAACAAGCGGAGTGAAATAAGGTTGTGTAATGGCTCCAACCCTATTTGCTACATACTTTGCTGCGGTTATGAAGGATGCCCTTAGGAACTGCAATGATAGTGTTTCATTAAATGTTCGCACGGACAAGAGTGTACAGGACCTTACCCATTTCAGAGTAAAACATAAAGTCCATCAGACCTCTGTGCTGTAAATTCTTTATGCAGACGATGTTTGCCTTATGGCTGACAGTATGGAGAATCTGCAAAGATATCTGCGCGAATCGCAAAAGCCGCTGCTGCTTTTGATAAACTGAACCAAAGAGTATGAAAGTCTCACGACCTAAAGCTCCACACAAAACTTGCCGTCTATAGAGCAATCACACTATCTCTGCTCCGAGGCTCCGCACGGTACTCGACAGCTAAAAGTGGTTTTAGGCAAAGTTCCCGCCCTCTGCGCCCTGCCTCATTAGACCCGCAATTTTTTTTGCAAATGTTACTTGGGCAGCTGTCTAAGCCAAGTAAAAAAATCTCTTATACGTAATTATACATTTTTAATCATGTACAAATTAGAATTAAACGAGAGACACCTGATACTTGATTTTTATACCAAAAATGACAATCAATACAATAACTTTACTAATGTATGCTTTTTTATTATTTTTTTTTTATTTAATGCTGTATAACGATAGATTTACATTTATTTAAGTGAAAGCACAATCGGACCTAATCATCCTTTGCGCGGAACAGTAATTATTTTCACTAGGAACACACAGCTTGAAAATGAAGCTAACTTCTTATGGTTATACTTCGTGTTACTGCTATTTTAACTTTTCGACATATACGTACTTATAAACAAGCTTCCACCGAGCGAGCATAGAAAATATTTTTTATGCATTTTACTACTAGTGTATACGGGAAGCAAGAGTGAGCTAGTAAGCGTCATTATTATTTCAAAGAAATGTATTCTTTTCTCCATTCATTGTTTTCTCTAGTTTTTGTCGTGTACCACCTCACAGGAATCGTCATAATGTATTTAAGTAAATGAACTATCGTCCTTTCCATTTTACAGCTTAGTGAAATATAAACAAAAAACCTGGGTTATTTCTTGGGATTCCAACTTTCGACAATAACAAATGTTTTACGAACGTTCCGGGTAGAAGTGCACTCATAAAAAACTTCAACTTTTGTAATTATTCTTTATAAATGTAATGTTAAAGTTTCTAGACATTCAAATGTAATATGGACTTATAAAATTTGTATGGAAATGTAATAAAAACAATCTATTCACAGATATATTTTCTTATTTTTCTTGCAGTAATAAACCGCTGTTAATTTTATATACATTTTATATACAATATTAATAATGAATAAAATTATCGTATATTGCATAACTAATACAATGTATAATAATAATAGAGACTTGTGTAATAGACGACGTTCCTTCCGTACGCAGATTAAGAATGCAACTATTTTTTCAAAATATCCTAGATGTCGCTAAAAAGTGTAACGAAAACATCTGTACGACCTGTTACGAGACGAGTCAATAACAGATGGCGCTTTCGCAGTATAGCATTTTTGAAAGTGGAACCCTATTAAATAATTCAAAAAGGAAGATGTATTTAATTTTTGTCACAAAGCGAATGAATTGGCTTTTTATTTATGTTAACAAAATGACCATGAATATTAAATTATACATACGGAGTCTGCCAAAAATACGGTTACAATTTTTAAAAATCTGCGTTAATTTTAGTTCATCGTTATATGAAAAGTTGTAGTGTGTACTCATTTTCGCGGCAATCGATGGCAAATGTTTTTGCGATATTAATCCTTTGCGGTCGACGACATTTTCGGTCGGGTAAGGTCGATGATTTTCACTAATGCGTCGGATACGTTACAGGTACAATGAAATTACGAAAGGACATCAACAGTGTAGGAACCTTCTGAAGTACTTCTTAAGTTGAAGCTAACGTAATGTAACATAAACCCATAAACTAATGGTAGATTCAAGTATCGTCGCACTTTGTATACTTGGTTACCCAGATCACCAGAGACCTGCAACGGAGATTTTGAGGCAATATGTGGTTCAATCATCACAATCATAGCTGTAAGACATCCACTGCTTAATGTATGCCACTGACATAGATTTCCAACTGGACTGGTTGGAAGTAGCTTGCCAGCATCTTCCAAGGATCTTACTAAACCTGTTGTGTGTCCACCTAGTGGGTGCACATCCTTCCATACGCTTGTTGGTTCGTGGTCTCCACTCTAGAAAAAGCCTTAGCGCACTATGGTGCATCGAGGTTAATATCATCTTATAATTCATTTTCGTCTGATATGTCGTACGATATATATAATCTATGGTATACAGAGGTAAGACTATGTAGTTTTTTTATATAGACTATGTATTTTTCTGTAATTATTTTTATTTATTAATAACGAAACTTCAAAGTTGTGGAATTTTCAAACAGAAGTTTTTTGAAAAAATCTAGGACAGCTTCAAACCATCGTTAACATATCTTTTACGTAAAATATTTACAATATTATATTTTTATATGCATAAGAAACTATTTGGTGTATAAAATATCAATAATAAATATTAAAAAAAATGGAGAAATAAAATACACTGCAACCGAAAAAAATAAAAATTGTCGTTAAAGTTTTAGTAGTTACTTGCGCTGATTGCCGCTGATTAGAAATTATGGTTTTTCTATTTGCTAAACTATCTACTTTCAGAATCGGCAATAAAATCTTGCCTATATTTGCCCCATTTTTTGTAATTCACTTTCAAAGAGAGCGCGACGGAGACTAAAAATTACTTAATTAATCAAGCTGGCTACAGTTTTATTTTTTGTTTATATGCTTATTATTATGTAACAATGGTTTTCAAAGTATAAATATAGGCATAAGAGTATATAATATTTTATGTACATTTTATGTATATATATAGGTATGTACTTGCACTATAGGTACCTATCAATCGTATTACTTGAGTAGGTTCAACCTACTCAAGTAATAATTTCTGAACATACGACAGTTTCTGTAAGATACAACATGTTTTTGACTATGATTGACGGGAAAGTAACGCAAGTATTGACAGAGACTCCATCTTCTTCAACGTGCTCCATTTGTTTATCAAAGCCTAAAGAAATGAATAATCTACAATAGGTTCAAGCTAAACAAGACTATCAACACTTCATTGCTGGATTCGATTTATGGAATGTATATTACATATCTACTTCTCTATAATATAAAAATAAATCGCAAAATGCGTTGGTAAGCGCATAACTCAACAACGCCTGGACCAATTTGGCCAATTCTTTTTTTAAATGTTCGTTGAAGTTCAAGGATGGATTTCACAGCGAGAAAAATTCGAATAATTGCCGCAGAAACCCTAAAAACAGCCTTTTCCCTTTTTCCATACAAACGTTTTATAACTATAACGTAGAGTCGTCAATTTGAGGTTTATTGTTATGAAATAAAGTTCAATGTTGTCTAAGCAATGTAGGTGTGTTCCTATCGAGTCAATTTGCACTTTATTATAGCTTCACGAAGTTCGAATTCAATCATATCTATCAAAACAATGTGCGTGTGTGCGTTGGAACACAGAATACATCGTTGGAGGATTTAATGCCGCGTTCTGACACTCAACAAAAGTGATGTCGCGGATCCGACCAAATTGAATAGTCACAAAATGTACACAAATTGAAAATCAGTACTAATGATAGTACTGATTTTCAATTTGGTTGGCTTCGCGATAATATTACTTTTGTTTTGTTTTGTTTTAATTTAATTGATTAATATCCCTATTTTACGTACATAAAACATTGTGGGTACGGCTTGATGGATTTGACTCCAAGTCATATAAAATTGTCAATGTCAATTGTAGTTTATCCTGGATTTTCTGTTAACCACTGAGTTTGTTTTCGTGTTTTGTGCAGTGTTTAGTTACCAATGATATTATTGATATGCCTCCTATAAGACGAAGAAATTTAGATAGAAAAACCCGAAATGCTACAAACCAAGCTAATTACCTATCTTGTCTTAGTGCACAAAAACGTAACGACCGAAATGAACGTGAAAAAAATCGGTTATCACAAACGCGTGAAGCGCGAACGCGACATTCAACTAATAATCGCGCAAGTTTGAATCGAGCTGTATTTAGTTACGATGTGTCAGTTGACTACAGTAACTACCAATGTGTTGTTATTGGTTCTATGAACTCGGTTTGCTCACATTGTAAGGCATTGAAATACAAAAACGAAGCCAATGGATTGTGTTGCGCAAATGATAAAGTGAAATCGATACCATTGCATCCACCACCAGAGCCATTGTACTCATTAGTTTCGGGAATAGGACCAGATTCCATACACTTTTTGACAAATATCCAACAATATTACAATTGCTTTCAAATGACTTCATTTGGGGCAACAAATGTAGTTCGAGAAAATTTTATGTCAACTTTTAAGGTATGTATTATAGCAGTTCTTCTTCTTCCTTCCCTTTTCCCTTTATTTGGGGTCGGGTCTCCGTATCAATTTGCGCCAGGCCTCTCTATCCTGGGTTGTCCCTGCATCAAGTTGAAGGGTTTCCAGTTCCTTTCTGATATTAGACCACCACGTAGCTTTTGGACGCCCTCTCCCTCTTGGGAATTCTGGGAGGCTTAAGGCAGTTTTTACTACGTGGTCATCTGGTTTTCGTTGAATGTGGCCATACCATCGTGATCTTTTTTCCTGTAATTTGCTGGGGATCGGAGCTACCTTAAACGAACCTCTGATATATTCGTTCCGTATTTTGTCCATTCTAGTGACGCCACCCGACCATCTAAGCCTCTTCAACTCATTGACATGAAGTGTTTGCTCGTGTCTCTGACTTACAGTCCAGCATTCCGAGCCGTAGAGCATAGCTGGTCTGACAACTGCTTTGTAGACTTTACCCTTGATCTTAATGGGCATACGGTTATCACATAGAACGCCTGACACTTCCATCCACTTCATTCATGCAGTTTGTACCCTGTTCTTGACATCAGCGGTTGAGTCTGCATCGGTACTTAAGGTCGACCCTAGGTACCTGAACTTAGTGACGGATGGTATTGGAATGCCACTGATGTTCAGATTGCTATGGCCTTGTGTTGGTGTTGGTGCAAATGCACAGTGCATGTGTTTCGTTTTGGATCTACTTATGCGGAGGCCGTTGGATTCTAGTTCTCTAATCCATAGGTTCAGGTCTCTCTGAAAATCATCTGCTGATTTGTTTGCATGAACAATATCATCTGCATATAGAAGGCACCATGGTAAGGCATTCTGTATATCCTTTGTGAGGTAATGCATGACGCAGTTAAATAATAATAATGGACTAAGTGCGGATCCCTGATGAACGCCAACTGTTACTTCGAACAGGTCACTGAGTCCTGCCGGGCTTCTCACCTGGGTCGCGCAGTTGTAGTACATGTCTTTTACTATGGAGACATACTTTTCGGGGAGGCCTTGAGACCTGAGAGCTTGCCATACAAGTTGTCTTGCAACTCTATCGAAAGCTTTTTCCAGGTCAATGAAGACAATATGTAAATCTTCTTTATTGCATCTATGTTTCTCCATAATAATTCTCATGGCTTGAATTGCGTCCGACGTTGATTTACCAGCAGTGAAGCCGAATTGGTTTTCCGTGACGGTTGTAAGCAGCCGCAGTCTATTATTAATAGTTCTTTCGAAGAGTTTAAAAGTGTGTGATGTTAATTTTATCCCCCTGTAATTTCCACAAAGCGAAACGTCTCCTTTATGCTTGTAAAATGGTATTAAGTAGCTCTTTCGCCAGGAGTCTGGCATTGTACCGGACGTGAGGACAAGATTTAGGAGTTTCGTAAGCCACCTTATAGCTACCGTTCCTCCACGCTTCCATATCTCCGCAGGTATCTGATCTGGCCCTGTAGCCTTCTTGTTCTTCATCTTTAGTATCGCTACTTTAACTTCGGATTCTGTTATGGCTTCGATGGGCCCTGAGGTCACACGTATGAGGTCCTCGTCGCTTTCCGAATTTTGCCAAGCCTTGAAATGCTCTTTTTTGTTCCGCACTGCTGCTTTCACGGTATCGTTCCACCAACTAGGGTCTTTATTTGGAATTATGCCTTTTGACTCTCCTAGTATAGTTTTTGCTGCCGGGACCGTTAGATCTTCGAATTTGGACCACATTTCATTTACGTTTTGGTACTCGTTGTCCAAGTTAGATTTTAAATGGTTTGTAATACTTTCTAATAAGCGGCTTCCTTCTGGTCCGTTCAGTTTAGCCCATTTGATTTTTGGTGTTTCATCTGTGGGAGTCGTATATACACTGATGTGATGTCTGAATGAATAATAGGTGTAAGATTTTGTGGGCGAGCGTAGCCGACGGGCGAACTTAGTGTGCCGAATTAGTGCAGCGGGCACATGCACGCACCGGTGACGCGAGCGCAGACCTTTTGTTTCTTTTGCGCCTTTGTTCTATTGCCCGCTTTCACTCGGTCGCGGAGCACAGTGCGTCCCAGAGTCTCACGACGAATGCACGTCCTTTTTGCTCGCCCTCAAGCGCTAATAAAAATTTGTTCGTGTGTTAAATAAATTGATAAAGTGTTACAAACATCTTTTAATAAGACGCTAACACTTTATATCTTTGACATTTCTCAGTGGTTTCCGCAATTTGAACTTCGTAACAAGTATTCGATGTTGACTTGTTAATGCTTCCCCTGGGATAACCTTACAGTCCTTGAATCTAGATATTAAGCTTTTCTCTCCCAGTATGTAATCAACCTGCGTCTTCTTACCTCCACTTTTGTAAGTTATAAGGTGCTCTTCCTTTTTCTCAAAGCACGTGTTAATGATCATTAAATTGTGTCTACTTGAAAAATCTAAAATACTATGTCCTTCTTGATTTAGCTTGCCATAGCCAAAACCGCCATGGTGTTCACTGCCATTTGGAGTTTTATGGCCAACGTGCCCATTAAGGTCACCGCCGATTAGTTTTAATTCATTAACTCCTATAGAGGCTATCACATCATCAAAGTCCTCCCAGAAATCTTGTTTTTTCTCCTTAGAGCATCCAACTTGAGGAGCGTATGCTGATATGATGTTTAGTGGTGGCTGATTGTCAAGCGCTAGTTTCATGGCTAGGAGCCGGTCAGACTTCCTATTTATGCTAATGATTCTATCTTTCAGACAAGAGTTTAGAGCTATGGCCACACCATTTCGGTGTGTTAATGTTCCATTATATATTAGTTTAAATCCTAGTCCTATATCACGAGACTTGGAACCCTTCCACTTGGTTTCCTGTAAGCAACACGCATCAATGTATCTTCGTTTGAGGACTTCACTTAGTTCGCTGGTGCGACCGGTAAGGGAACCTAAGTTCCACGTAGCGAATCTCAGAGTGTCAATTACGTCGCTTGCGGGGGACGCCCTAGTGTTGTCTTCTTTTGTCGCCCTTTTATTCGCCTCTAAAGTATTTGCGTCGCTTGTGGGGTACGCCCTAGTATGATCTCGTCTATTATTTCTTGTAACTTTCATGATAAGGAGAATTTGTTTTGGCAATTGGGTTTTTACAGCCGGCTGCCGCCTGACGCTAAGGTAGTAACTCTCTTGGAGAGCTAAGGGTGCTTCTGCCGACCGCGGTCTTCATCACCAACCCTACTACACCACCCCACCTGGCAGCGTAGCTCCAGAGCAACCTGTGACCCAATATGTGAGGGCAGCTTGCGACTGGGGTATTTGCCTCTTCCGCCTGCTCTATCGTACCAATGGACTTCATCTCCGCCTTCGCAGCCGTTAAGGTCTTCACCCGTAACCCTGGGCAAGGGGCCACGCTATACCCTGCGGCACTAGGTCCCTATCCGAACTCGGCCACCAATTTCACTCCGGCCTACTGTTGTGAGTGGTGCCCACCCCCGCGACGTGGACGCGCCGGACAGGTATTACCCAAGTGACGAGTAGAGAATTTGGCTCTACCCACCCTCAGGCCGAGGGTACGTATTATAGCAGTTGATCATAATTATTTTAGTGAACAATATTTTCTGTCAAACAAGTTAAGATGTGATCACTTAGTCTTCATATTATTTGGCGTTTCAGTTTTAGTGACACTTTCATTATTTTGAAACCCAATATAATTATTTGATGATAGATATTAGTTACAACTAAATATTACATATTGAGGTATCTAAGGATATGAAATATTGTTTAGTGATTAGGAGACAGATATCATTTTTAGGAACAAATATTATTTAAGTTTAATCACTGATAATCCATAAATCTATATCCCACATTGCTTATTTATTTAATTTTATTTTATGGTGTTTGGTACAAACATAATATTTTTTTTTATTTACAGATACAAGGCCAAATAATATATATCACAGAGCAGGTTTACTACTACCAGTGTCAGATAGAGAATTCACCACATGAAATTAATCTGCGTTCAACAATTTAGTAAAGAGGTCTATTGCAGAACAATTACAAACTTTATTTCATGAACACGATCAATTGATTATATTGTTTAAAACTGCATTGGATCCGATGCCATCTGATAATCACAAAATTGTCACAAAAGATGATAAAACACCTGCGGGTCAACATGCAAGACATTTAAATGCACCAACTATCGATGAAGTTGCTATCGTTGTAGTTGGAGAAAACTTGGAATCCCGTGATATTGTTTTACATTGTAGGAATGATCAATTACAATGTATAAAGGAAACACATCGCTCATATGATGCACAACAATATCCCATTACATTTTGGCAAGGTGAAGATGGCTATGATCTCTCGGTAAAAATGATAAATCCCATTACAGGTAATTAAAATATTATTTTGGGTATGGAAATAATAACTCAGTCACTACGTTATGTATTTTAATTTTATATTTCAATGTTATTAAAACAAAATCTATTTACAGGTTCTGAAATCAACAAAAAAGTCAATTCAATGAACTATTATTCATACCGCCTAATGATTCGGGAAAATGAAGACAATCTCATATTGAACTGTCAGCGACAATATCACAAATATGTTGTTAAAATGTATGTTAAAATTGAAACGGAGAGATTAACATTCATCAGGTTGAATCAGACCAAACTCCGATCTGAAGAGTATATTCACCTTCGAGATGCTGTTGCTGGAAACATCGATGGAAATTTAAATCCCAATGACATCGGTAATGCTTTCATTTTACCTTCAAGCTACATCGGCAGTCCACGGAACATGCAGGAATACATGCAAGATGCGATGACTTACGTACGTCATTACGGCCGACCGGATTTATTTATTACATTCACATGTAATCCGAATTAGGAAGAGATACAAACTTTACTATTGCCAGGACAACAAGCCATTCATCGTCATGATTTAACTGCACGTGTGTTTAAAAAAAATTGAAATCCTTTATTGATTTTATTGTTAAATATTCAATTTTTGGTATCACACGTTGTTGGCTGTATACGATAGAGTGGCAAAAGCGAGGTTTGCCTCATGCCCACATTTTGGTTTGGCTTAAAGATAGAATCCGTCCTGAAGAAATCGATCAAATAAGTTCTGTTAAATCAATTAAGTATATTTGTAATTATGTAAACAAAGGCAGTGATTTGGCCATATTTGAAGTACAAAACATTAATAAAAATGACGAAATAGCACGATACCAAATGGGCAGATACATTAGCAGCAATGAAGCTATTTGGCATATTCTCAGCTTTCCCATCCACGAAAGAGATCCTGATGTCCAACATCTGGCAATACATCTTGAAAACGGTCAACGTGTATACTTCACTGAAGAAAATGTTCTCCAAAGAGCGTTCGAAGCTCCGAAAATGACTCTAACTGAATTTTTTACATTGTGTCAAAAACCTGATGTTTTTGGCCAATTCGCGAAGACATTGGTGTATGGTGATGTTCCACGTTATTTCACATGGAACAAATCCAGTAAAAAATGGGAGCCACGGAAACAAGGAAAACCACATCCTTCCATTACAGGCATATTCAAAGCTAAGACATTGGGGAGACTTTACACGGTACATCCAAAGCAACGTGAGTGCTTCTATTTACGTTTGTTATTGGTGAATGTTCCCGGACCAACGTCTTTTGAATTTTTACGAACAGTTAATGGTCGAGTATTCAATACATACTAGGATGCATGTCGTGAACTGCAATTGCTAGAAGACGATAACCATTGGGACTTAACGCTTGCTGATGCTGCGTTGACATCAACACCGAATAACATTCGTCAGTTGTTTGCAATTATTTTGACGACATGTTATCCCTCGCAAGCACAAACTTTGTGGGAAAAATATAAAAATTGTATGACAGAAGACATCTTGCACCGAATTAGACAAACAAATCAATCCCAAAACATAGATTATACACCAGAGATGTACAATGAAGCATTGGTCTTAATCGAGGATTTATGTGTTCTTATTTCAAATTTACCACTTAATCATTATGGTATGCCATCACCTAATCGTCCAGCCACCGATTCACAACGAGAAAATCAATACGACCATGGAAGTTTAGCAACAATTATCATGAACAGTGAACCGTTACTGACAGCACAACAAAAAATTATTTATGATCGGATTATGCTGGCTGTTGCTGCTGAACAAGGCGGTTTTTTTTTCTTGGATGCACCCGGTGGAACCGGTAAGACATTTTTAATATCGTTGATTCTTGCCAAAATACGGTCGCAACAAAAAATCGCATTAGCAGTAGCATCGTCAGGCATTGCGGCTACTTTACTGGATGGTGGGCGAACAGCACATTCAACATTCAAGCTGCCATTGGACGTTCATAATAAACCAGATGCAATGTGTAACATCAAAAAGAATAGTGGAATAGCTGCAGTGTTGCGGAAGAGTTCTATAATAATTTGGGATGAGTGCACAATGGCATACAAATATTCACTTGAAGCATTAAACAGAACTATGCAAGATTTAAACAGCAATAATAAACTTTTCGGTGGTGCTATCTTACTTTTGTCTGGTGACTTCCGGCAGACCTTACCGGTTATACCTCGCTCTACTTTCGCGGATGAGATTAATGCATGTTTGAAACAATCATTCTTATGGCGATTGACCTTCGATTAAATATGCGAGTACAATTGCAAAATGATCCATCAGCACAAATATTTTCCGAACAACTACTAGAAATTGGGAACGGTAAAATAGAACTGCAACTAAATACGCAATGCATTAAACTATCAGACAATTTTTGCACTGTTGTTCAGGATAAAAATGAATTGATTCAGAGTATTTTCCCGGATATACAGAATAATTATTTGAATCATGAATGGCTTAGTCAACGGACGATTTTGGCAGCCAAAAACGTTGATGTTGATGAAATTAACTTCCAGATACAACAGTTGTTACCAGGCGATCTGATGTCTTTTAAATCAATCGATACTGTTGTTGATGAAAATGAAAGTGTAAATTTTCCGATTGAATTTTTAAATTCATTAGATATCCCTGGAATGCCACCACATAATCTTCGATTAAAGATTGGTTCCCCTATTATTCTCCTCCGTAATTTGAATCCACCTCAATTATGTAACGGTACGCGTTTGGTCATCAAAAAGATCACCGGAAACATTCTTGAAGCAAACCATTTTGGCTGGGAAGTTTAAAGGAAAAGTGGTCCTGCTGCTACGTATTCCGATAATACCATCAGATTCTACCGTACCCTTCAAAAGGCTACAGTTTCCAATTAGTTTAGCTTTCGCCATGTCTATAAATAAATCTCAAGGTCAAACAATGTCCATTTGTGGTTTAGATTTGGAAAATCCATGTTTTTCTCATGGGCAACTATATGTTGCGTGTTCACGTGTTGGGAAACCGTCGAATCTATTTGTGTTAGCTAAAGACAGGTTAACCAAAAACATTGTGCACCGATTGGTGTTAAATTAAATTGAAATTGAAAGTATTTATAATTCAAAAAAATAGATATTAATGTCTACAAGTTTAAGACTGTCTGCCTTGCATACCTCATTTATGAGTTTAAGCGTCAAATGTAATTTACTGTATTATACTTATATTTGTTATAAAATAAATAGAAATAATAAATCTGATAAATATTTATTTTGTACCTATTGATTTCTGCTTAATATCAAGTGTAAGAACATTTTAATTAATTGTGTTCAACGTACTTCTCCTTCAAATCTCAATCCAGTGAATTTGTATACCAACATCAACATTTTCGTCTTTGTTCGTAAATAATTTCATTGTACTAAAGGGTTATAGTAGTAGAAAGTCAAATAAGGAGTCAAATTAGATTGTTTACTATAATGTAATATAACAAAAACTTTAGCCACAGCAACGCGTGGCCGGGTCAGCTAGTCCACATATATATATTTATATATATAAATTAACAAAGTAATAACATGCGAACTTCAAAAGTTAATTGTAAGAAAAAACAGGTAACAACAAATAAAATGGACAACCCACAAGGACATCATGCCCCGTGCGAGTTGTCTTTTCCTGTCATTATTGACTCATGTTTTGCACCTGTTTTACTACACGCGCACTCGCTGATCAACTAATAAAAAACACCGGCTGCCAATCTAAGAACGTTCCACATAACATGCAATAAAATAAGGATATTCGCAATTGCATTCAAATAAATAAACAATAATTTCGTAAATATATGTACAGGTGTTCGCAAGTGCAGTCAAACAAAATTTCCATGTTTCGTCACCGCGCTGTGACATGACGCTCGTACTGCCGTTGTATTGTGCTGTAATGCCTTAATTAAAGTTCTCATTGTAAAAATTGACGATGCGCAGTTGCGACATACTTGCAAAATAACAAAAACCAAACTCATGTTATTTACTAACTAAAAGTGACAAATTTTTTTGCGAGCTTGGGATTCGCGAAAGCATTTTATTTTCAAACAATTCGTTAATTAGATTGCGAGAAGAGGGGTTTCAATTCACAAGCCGAACTGCTTATTATAACTTGGGCTGAACATAACAAACATCTCTAAAGGCAACAAAATATACCGATTAGTTCCATAATAATGCACAGTTGTATTGGGACATCTTGAATTTATGAGTTTTGAGGAGATTTAATGACTTATTATTTTAAAAAAAGACATATTACTCTTTACTGTACACGTTAGAAAATATATACATTGGCAGTCCTTATCATATGGGGCAAATTTTTTCAGACCATCATAGTATGGAAATAGACAAGTATCTGGTATTTAGGTGCGCACGCACGCACGCACACGCACACGCACACGCACACGCACACGTACACGCACACGCACACACACACACACACGTATTATTCTGTTCAACTAATTATATTCGAAATCAGTCACATGCACTTTCAGCTTCTCCTACGGCTGATAGACACTCCCAGTGCAAGGCATTGTCTTCCCCCCAGTGACCGGTGCAGCGCTGTCCGCTATCAGGTCAATTTCGATTTTAACTTTCTCAAATAGCATACAAGTATTTATTGATCTTCTTTTTGAGTACGTAACAAAGACAATAAATAATAGGACAATTTAAATTGACCACTTATGTACGAAATCCAGTAAGGTTGCTAATATCAAAGTTTTTAATTTTTTTTTATCTCTAGTTCAACTGCATAATGTTTATGGTAGTGATAAGCGAAGTGACAAGTATTACCTGTAGTGGGCTGATGATCTGTGCCCGTGTAAGCTGCTGCGTTCCGAGCACCGGCTGCACCTGGACACACTGCGCTTGAACTGGAACTGTCTGAGCGGTCGCCCCGGTTGATTTCGCCTTGCCTCCGGACACCTTAGCGCCACTAATCATCTGCGGAGCGACAACTATGTTATTAACGCATTTGGATCGTAATAGAAATGGATTTAAATAACACACAGGCACACACGCACGCACGATCTTTATCTTGTGTATTTACGTCCATTTCTGATAAAATGTCAAATAATCACGAATAATATAAAATATAAATAATACCTGGTCTAGCATAAACTTACGTTACAAAAAAAAATATCCGATAATAGCTAAAAAACAACTTTATGCTAAAGTTTTATATGTGATTATGTAGAGTGAAAAAGACATGTTAATATACTAAACTAGTTACTCAATGTGTCCACCCTTAGCTTTGACGCACGCTTTTAGACGATAGGGCCATTCGTCGATGGATTTACAAACGGTTTCCATTGGAAACTCGGTCACTGCTGCCTCCAAAGATTTCTTGAACGACTCAATATTTTGGGTGATGATCAGAGCAGGTTTTCAGTTTTGATTGCTTTAAATAAAAAATATTAAAAAGACTACTTCATATTTCGAGCAGTATAAAGGAAACTACTGATGTTGATCTTCGCTTCAAGATTTTCTAAGAAAGTCTTAATTTACTCTTGAAATTGATATTAGAGACGTAACCTAACTTTCAAATTTTTAAATCTATGCCGTATCAATGTAACGCTAGGTGGAGATTTTTCCGCTGGTCGGTTAATACATTCGTCTTAGTTTCCAATTTTGATTGCTTTTAATAAAAAAAAATATTTAAAAGACAACTGCATATTTTTTGCAGTATAAACGAAACAACTGATGGTTATTTTCGCTTCAAGATTTTTAAAGAAAGTCTTAATTTACTACTGAAATTGATATTAGAGACGTAACGTAACTTTTTAATTTTTAAATCTATGCCGTATCAATGTAAGGCTAGGTGGAGATTTTTTCGCTGGTCGATTAATAGATTCGTCTAAACTTTCAGTTTTGATTGCTTTTAATAAAAAAATATTAAAAAGACAACTTCAAATTTCAAGCAGTATATACGAAACACCTGATGTTGATTTTCGCTTCAAGATTTTCTAAGAAAGTCTCATTTTTCTTCAAAAATTGATACAAGAGACGTAACCTAACTTTTAAATTTTTAAATCTATGCAGTATCAATGTAACGCCAGGTGGAGATTTTTCCGCTAATCGATTAGTAAATACGTCTTAGTTTCCAATTTAGATTGCTTTTAATAAAGAAATATTAAAAAGACAACTTCAAATTTCAAGCAGTATAAACGAAACACCTGATGTTGATTTTCGCTTCAAGATTTTCTAAGAAAGTCTCATTTTCTCCTGAAATTGATATTAGAGACGTAACCTAACTCTTAAATTTTCAAATCTATGCCGTATCAATGTAACGCTAGGTGGAGATTTTTCCGCTGGTCGATTAATAGATTCGTCTTAGTTTTCATTTTTGATTGCTTTTAATAAAAAATATTAAAAAGACTACTTCATATTTCAAGCAGTATAAACGAAACACCTGATGTTGATTTTCGCTTCAAGATTTTCTAAGAAAGTCTCATTTTCTTCTGAAATTGATATTAGAGACGTAACCTAACTCTTAAATTTTTAAATCATTGCAGTATCAATGTAACGCTAGTTGGAGATTTTTCCGCTGGTCGAATAATACATTCGTCTTAGTTTTCATTTTTGATTGCTTTTAATAAAAAATATTATAAAAAGACAAATACTATTTCAATCAGCATAAACGAAACACCTGATGTTGATTTTCGCTTCAAGACTTTCTGAGAAAGTCTCATTTTTCTTCCAAAATTGATACAAGAGACGTAACCTAACTTTTAAATTTTTAAATCTATGCAGTATTAATGTAACGCTGTGGGGAGATTCTTCCGCTGGTCGATTAATACATTCGTCTTAGTTTTTATTTTTGATTGCTTCTAATAAAAAAATATTAAAAAAAAAACTTCAAATTTCATGCAGTATAAACGAAACACCTGTTGTTGATTTTCGCTTCAAGATTTTCTAAGAAAGTCTTAATTTTCCCCTGAAATTGATATTAGAAACGTAACCTAACTCTTAAATTTTTAAATCTATGCAGTATCAATGTAACGCTAGGGTGAGATTTTTCCGCTGGTCGGTTAATACATTCGTCTTAGTTTTTATTTTTGATTGCTTTTAATAAAAAATATTAAAAACACAACTTCAAATTTCGTGCAGTATATACGAAACACCTGATGTTGATTTGCGCTTCAAGATTTTGTAAGAAAGTCTCATTTTCTTCTAAAATTGATAATGAATACGTAACCTAACTTTTAAATTTTTAATTCTATGCAATATCAGTGTAACGCTAGGTGGAGATTTTTCCGCCGGTCGATTAGTAAATCCGTCTTAGTTTTCAGTTTTGATTGCTTTTAGTAAAAAATTTTTATAAAGACAACTTCAAATTTCGTGCAGTATAAACGAAACACCTGATGTTGATTTTCGCTTCAAGATTTTCTAAGAAAGTCTTAATTTACTCCTGAAATTGATATTAGAGACGTAACCTAACTCTTAAATTTTTAAATCTATGCCGTATCAATGTAACGCTAGGTGGAGATTTTTCCGCTGGTCGATTAGTAAATTCGTCTTAGTTTTCAGTTTTGATTGCTTTTAGTAAAAAATTTTTATAAAGACAACTTCAAATTTCGTGCAGTATATACGAAACACCCGATGTTGATTTGCGCTTCAAGGTTTTGTAAGAAAGTCTTAATTTACTCCTGAAATTGATATTAGAGACGTAACCTAACTCTTAAATTTTTAAATCTATGCCGTATCAGTGTAACGCTAGGTGGAGATTTTTCCGCTGGTCGGTTAATAAATTCGTCTTAGTTTTCATTTTTGATTGCTTTTAATAAAATAAAAATTAAAAAACAACTTCAAATTTCAACCAGTATGTACGAAACACCTGATGTTGTTTTGTGCTTTAAGATTTTCTAAGAAAGTCTTAATTTACTCCAGAAATTGATATGTTGTTATGCGCTTCAAGATTTTCTAAGAAAGTCTCATTTTTTTCTGAAATTGATGTTAGAGACGTAAACTAACTGTTAAATTTTTAAATCTATGCTTTATCAATGTAACGCCAGGTGGAGATTTTTCCGCTGGTCGATTAAAACATTCGTCTTAGTTTTCATTTCTGATAGTTTTTAATAACAAAAAATTAAAAAGACAACTTCAAATTTCAAGCAGTATAAACGAAACACCTGATGTTTATTTTCGCTTCAATATTTTCTGAGAAAGTCTCATTTTTCTTACTAAATTGATACAAGAGTCGTAACCTAACTCTAAAATTTTTAAATCTATGCAGTATCAATGTAACGCTAGGTGGAGATTTTTCCGCTGGTCGATTAATGCATTCGTCTTAGTTTTCATTTCTGATAGTTTTTAATAAAAAAAAAATTAAAAAGGTAACTTCAAATTTCAAGCAGTATAAACGAAAACCCTGAAGTTGATTTGCACTTCAAGATTTTCTAAGAAAATCTCATTTTCTTCTGAAATCGATAGTAGAGACGTAACCTAACTATTTAATTTTTAAATCTATGCAGTATCAAAGTAACGCTAGGTGGAGATTTTCCGCTAGTCCAATAACAAATTCGTCATAATTTTCTTTTATGACTTTTTTACTCCAAAATTATTTAATTAAAAATCTTACCTCATACATTATAAACGAAATAACTGATGTTGATTTCCACTTCAAGATTTCGTAAGAATGTCTCATTTTTCTTCTATAATTGATATCATAGACGTTACCTAACTTATAAATTTTTAAATATATGCCGTATCAATGTAACGCTAGGTGGAGATTTTTATGCTGGTCGATTAATACATTCGTCTTAGTTTTTATTTTTGATTGCTTTTAATAAAAAATATTAAAAACACAACTTCCAATTTCGTGCAGTATATACGAAACACCTGATGTTGATTTGCGCTTCAAGATTTTCTAAGAAAGTCTCATTTTTCTTCCCAAATTGACATTAGAGACGTAACCTCACTCTTAAATTTTTAAATCTATGCAGTATCATTGTAACGCTAGGTGGAGATTTTTCCGCTAGTCGATTAAAACATTCGTCTTTGTTTTCATTTCTGATAGTTTTTAATAACAAAAAATTAAAAAGACAACTTCAAATTTCAAGCAGTATAAACGAAACACCTGATGTTGATTTTCGCTTCAAGATTTCCTAAGAATATCTCATTCTCCTCCTCAAAGTGATATTAGAGACGTAACCTAACTTTTAAGTTTTTAAATCTATTCCGTATCAGTGTATCGCTAGGTGGAGATTTTTCCGCTGTTCGATTAATACATTCGTTTTAATTTGGATTTTTGATTGCTTTTAATAAAAAAAATTATAAAGACAACTTCGAATTTCAAGCAGTATAAACGAAACACCTGATGTTGATTTTCGCTTCAAGATTTCCTAAGAATGTCTCATTTTTCTTCTGAAATTGTAATTAGAGACGTAACCTAACTAGTAAATTTTTAAATCTATGCAGTGTCAAGATAATGCTAGATGGAGATTTTTCCGCTGGTCGATTAATACATTCGTTATAGTTTTCATTTTTGATTGCTTTTAATAAAAAAATATTAAAAGGACTAATTCAAATTTCAAGCGGTGTAAACGAAACACATGATTTTGAATTTCGCTTCAAGATTTTCAAAGAAAGTCTCATTTTTCTTCCTAAATTGATATGAAGGACGTAACCTAATTTTTTATTTTTTAAATCTATGCTGTATCAAAGTAACGCTGTGTGGAGAAGTTTCCGCTAGTCCGATAATAAATTCGTCATAATTTTCTTTTATGACTTTTTAACTCCAAAATTATTTAAATTAGAAATCTAACCTCATACAGTATAATCGAAACAACTGATGATGATTTTCGCTTCAAGAATTCCATAGAATGTCTCATTTTTCTTCTGAAATTGTTATTAGAGACCTAACCTAACTAGTAAATTTTTAAATCTATGCCGTGTCAAGATAATGAGAGTTGGAGATTTCTCCGCTGGTCGATTATTACATTCGTCTTAGTTTTCAGTCTTGATTGGTTTTAATAAAATAAAATTAAAAAGACAACTTCAAATTTCAAGCAGGATAAACGAAACATCCGATGTTGATTTTCTCTTCAAGATTTTGTAAGAAAGTTTCTTTTCCTTTCTAAATTGATATTAAAGACGTAATTTAACTTTTAAATTTTTAAATCTATGCAGGCTCAAGATAATGCTAGATGGAGATTTTTCCGCTGGTCGATTAATACATTCGTTATAGTTTTCAATTTTTATTGCTATTAATAAAAAATATTAAAAAGACAACTTCAAATTTCAAGCAATATATACGAAACACCTGATGTTGTTTTTCGCTTCAAGATTTCCTAAGAACGTCCTATTTTCTTCTGAAATTGATATTGGAGACGTAATCTAACTTTTAAATTTTTAAATATATGCCGTATCAATGTAACTCTAGGTGGAGATTTTTCCGCTGGTCGATTAATACATTCGTTTTAATTTGGATTTTTGATTGCTTTTAATGAAAAAATATTAAAAAGACAACTTCAAATTTCAAGCAGTATAAACGAAACACCTGATGTTGATTTTCGCTTCAAGATTACCTAATTATGTCTAATTTTTGTTCTAAAATTGATATTAGAGACGTAATCTAACTTTTTAATTTTTAAATCTTTGCAGTATCAATGTAACGCTGTGTGGAGATTTTTCCATTAGTCCGATAATAAATTCGTCATAATTTTCTTTTATGACTTTTCTACTCCAAAATTATTTAATTAAAAATCTTACCTCATACAGTATATACGAAACACCTGATGTTGGTTTGCGCTTCAAGATTTTCTAAGAATGTCTCATTTTCTTCTGAAATTGTTATTAGAGACGTAATCTAACTTTTAAATTTTTAAATATATGCTGTATCAATGTGACGCTGTGTGGAGATTTTTCCGCTGGTCGATTAATACATTCGTCTTAGTTTTTATTTTTGATTGCTTTTAATATAAAAATATTAAAAAGACAACTTTCATTTCAAGCAGTATATACGAAACACCTGATGTTGAATTTCGCTTCAAGATTTTCTTCAATAGTCTCATTTTCTTCTAAAATTGGTATTGAAGACGTAACCTAACTTATAATTTTTAAATCTATGTCGTATCAATGTAACGCTAGGTGGAGATTTCTCCGCTGGTCGATTAATACATTCGTCTTAGTTTTTATTAATGATGGCTTTTAATAAAAAATATTAAAAAGAAAACTTCATATTTCAAGCAGTATAATCGAAACACCTGATGTTGATTTGCACTTCAAAATTTTCTAAGAAAGTCTCATTTTTCTTCCTAAATTGATATTGGAGACGTGACGTAACTTTTAAGTTTGTAAATCTATGCAGTATTAATGTAAGGCTGTGGGGAGATTATTCCGCTGGTCGATTAATACATTCGTCTTAGTTTTCAATTTTGATTGCTTTTATTAAAAAATATTAAAAAGGCAACTTCAAATTTCAAGCAGTATAAACGAAACACCTGATGTTGAATTTCGCTTCAAGATTTTCAAAAAAAGTCTTAATTTAATTCTGTAATTGATATTAGAAACGTAACCTAACTCTTAAATTTGTAAATCTTTGTAGTATCAATGTAACGCTAGGTGGAAATTTTTCCGCTGGTCGATTAATACATTCGTCTTAAATTTCAGTTTTGATTGCATTTAATAAAAAAATATTAAAAAGACAACTTCATATTTCAAGCAGTATAAACACAACACCTGATGTTGATTTGCGCTTCAAGATTTTCTTAGAATGTCTCATTTTCCTTCCTAAATTGATATTAGAGACGTAACCAAACTTTTAAATTTTTAAATCTCTGCCGTATCAATGCAACGCTAGGTGGAGATTTTTCCGCTGGTCGAATATTACATTCGTCTTAGTTTTCATTTTTGATAGCTTTTAATAAAAAAATATTAAAAAGAGAACTTCAAAATTCAAGCAGTATATACGAAACACCTGATGTTGAATTTCGCTTCAAGATTTTCTTAGCTAGTCTCATTTTTCTTCCTAAATTGATATTGGAGACGTGACGTAACTTTTAAATTTCTAAATCTATGCAGTATCAATGTAACGCTAGGTGGAGATTTTTCCGCTAGTCGATTAATACATTCGTCTTAGTTTTCAGTTTTGATTGCATTTAATAAAAAAATATTAAAAAGACAACTTCACATTTCAAGCAGTATAAACGCAAAACCTGATGTTGATTTTCTCTTCAAGATTTCCTAAGAATGTCTCATTTTCTTCTAAAATTGATATTAGAGACGTAACCTAACTTTTAAATTTTTAAATCTCTTCCGTATCAATGTAACGTTAGGTGGAGATTTTTCCGCTCGTCGATTAATACATTCGTCTTAGTTTTCAGTTTTGATTGCTTTTAATAAATAAACATTAAAAATCAACTTTATATTTCAAGCAGTATTAACGAAACATATGATGTTGTTTTGCGCTTCAAGATTTTCTAAGAAAGTCTCATTTTTCTTCCTAAATTGAAATTAGAGACGTAACCTAACTTTTAAATTTTCAAATCTATGTCGTATCAATGTAACGCTAGGTGGAGATTTTCCCGCTGGTCGATTAATACATTCGTCTTAGTTTTCATTTTTTATTGCTTTTAATAAAAAATATTAAAAAGACAACTTCAAATTTCAAGCAGTATATACGAAACACCTGATGTTGATTTGCGCTTCAAGATTTTCTAAGAAAGTCTTAATCGACCAGCGGAAAAATCTCCACCTAGCGTTACATTGATACGACATAGATTTGAAAATTTAAAAGTTAGGTTACGTCTCTAATTTCAATTTAGGAAGAAAAATGAGACTTTCTTAGAAAATCTTGAAGCGCAAAACAACATCATATGTTTCGTTTATACTGCTTGAAATATAAAGTTGATTTTTAATGTTTATTTATTAAAAGCAATCAAAACTGAAAACTAAGACGAATGTATTAATCGACCAGCGGAAAAATCTCCACCTAGCGTTACATTGATACGGAATAGATTTAAAAATTTATAAGTTAGGTTACGTCTCTAATATCAATTACAGAATTAAATTAAGACTTTATTTGAAAATCTTGAAGCGAAATTCAACATCTGGTGTTTCGTTTATACTGCTTGAAATTTGAAGTTGTCGTTTTAAAATTTATTTATTAAAAGCAATCAAAAATGGAAACTAAGACGAATGTATTAATCGAACAGCGGAAAAATCTCCACCTAGCGTTACATTGATACGACATAGATTTGAAAATTTAAAAGTTAGGTTACGTCTCTAATATCACTTTCAGAAGAAAAATGAAACATTCTTAGAAAATCTTAAAGCGCAAATCAATATCAGGTGTTTCGTATATACTGCTTGAAATATGAAGTTTTCTTTTTAATATTTTTTATTAAAAGCCATCATTACTAAAAACTAAGACGAATGTATTAATCGACCAGCGGAAAAATCTCCACCTAGCGTTACATTGATACGATATAGATTTGAAAATTTACTAGTTAGGTTACGTCTCTAATTTCAATTTCAGAAGAAAAATGAGACATTCTTAGGAAATCTTGAAGCGAAAATCAACATCAGGTGTTTCGTCTATACTGCTTGAAATTTGAAGTTGTCTTTTTAATATTTTTTTATTAAAAGCAATCAAAAATAAAAACAACTAAGACGAATGTATTAATCGACCAGCGGAAAAATCTCCACCTAGCGGTACATTGATATTGCATAGATTTAAAAATTTAAAAGTTAGGTTACGTCTTCAATATCAATTTTAAAAGAAAATGAGACTATCTAAGAAAATCTTGAAGCGCAATTTAACATCAGGTGTTGCGTATATACTGCTTGAAATGGAAGTTGTCTTTTTAATATTTTTATTAAAAGCAATCATTAATAAAAATTAAGACGAATGTATTAATCGACCAGCGGAAATATCTCCACCTAGCGGTACATTGATATTGCATAGATTTAAAAATTTAAGAGTTAGGTTACGTCTTCAATATCAATTTTAAAAGAAAATGAGACTATCTAAGAAAATCTTGAAGCGCAATTTAACATCAGGTGTTTCGTATCATACTGCTTGAAATATGAAGTTGTCTTTTTAATATTTTTATTAAAAGCAATCATTAATAAAAATTAAGACGAATGTATTAATCGACCAGCGGAAAAATCTGCATCTAGCGTTACATTGATACGGCATAGATTAAAAATTTAAAAGTTAGGTGACGTCTTTAATATCAATTTCAGGAGTAAATTAAGACTTTCTTAGAAAATCTTGAAGCGCAAATCAACATCAGGTGTTTCGTATATACTGCTTGAAATTTGAAGTTGTCTTTTTAATATTTTTTATTAAAAGCAATAAAAAATGAAAACTAAGACGAATGTATTAATCGACCAGCGGAAAAATCTCCACCTAGCGTTACATTGATACGACATAGATTTGAAAATTTACTAGTTAGGTTACGTCTCTAATTTCAATTTCAGAAGAAAAATGAGACATTCTTAGGAAATCTTGAAGCGAAAATCAACATCAGGTGTTTCGTTTATACTGCTTGAAAATTGAAGTTGTCTTTTTAATAATTTTTATTTAAAGCATTCAATACTGAAATTTGAAACTAATGTATTAATCGACCAGCGGAAAATCTCCACCTAGCGTTACACTGATACGGCTTAGATTTAAAAATTTAAAAGTTAGGATACGTCTCTAATATCAATTTCAGGAGTAAATTAAGACTTTCTTAGAAAATCTTGAAGCGCAAAACAACATCATATGTTACGTTTATACTGCTTGAAATATAAATTTGATTTTTAATGTTTATTTATTAAAAGCAATCAAAACTGAAATTTGAGACTAATGTATTAATCGACTAGCGGAAAAATCTCCACCTAGCGTTACATTGATACCGCAGAGATTTAAAAATTTAAAAGGCAGATTACGACTAATATCAATTTCAGAAGAAAATGAGACTTTCTTAGAAAATCCTGAATCGCCAAACAATATCAGGTGTTTCGTATATACTGCACGTAATTTGAAGTTATCTTTTTAAATTTTTTTTACTAAAAGCAATCAAAAATATATACTAAGACGAATGTATTAATCGACCAGCGGAAAAATTTCCACCTAGCGTTACATTGATACTACAAAGATTTACAAATTTAAGAGTTAGGTTACGTCTCTAATATCAATTTAGGAAGAAAAATGAGACTTTCTTAGAAAATCTTGAAGCGCAAATCCACATCAGGTGTTTCGTATAATACTGCTTGAAATATGAAGTTGTCTTTTTAATATTTTTTATTAAAAGCAATAAAAAATGAAAACTAAGACGAATGTATTAATCGACCAGCGGAAAAATCTCCACCTAGCGTTACATTGATACGGCATAGATTAAAAATTTAAAAGTTAGGTTACGTCTCTAATTTCAATTTAGGAAGAAAAATGAGACTTTCTTAGAAAATCTTGAAGCGCAAATCAACATCAGGTGTTTCGTATATACTGCTTAAAATTTGAAGTTGTCTTTTTAATATTTTTTATTAAAAGCAATAAAAAATGAAAACTAAGACGAATGTATTAATCGACCAGCGGAAAAATCTCCACCAAGCGTTACATTGATACGACATAGATTTGAAAATTTAAAAGTTAGGTTACGTCTCTAATTTCAATTTAGGAAGAAAAATGAGACTTTCTTAGAAAACCTTGAAGCGCAAATCAATATCAGGTGTTTCGTATATACTGCTTGAAATATGAAGTTGTCTTTTTAATATTTTTTATTAAAAGCAATCATTAAAAGAAACTAAGTCGAATGTATTAATTTACTACTGAAATTGATATTAGAGACGTAACCAAACTTTTAAATTTTCAAATCTATGTCGTGTCAATGTAACGCTAGGTGGAGATTTTTCCGCTGGTCGATTAATACATTCGTTTTAGTTTTCATTTTTGATTGCTTTTAATAAAAAATTATTAAAAAGAGAACTTCAAAATTCAAGCAGTATATACGAAACACCTGATGTTGAATTTCGCTTCAAGATTTTCTTAAATAGTCTCATTTTCTTCTAAAATTGGTATTGAAGACGTAACCTAACTTATAATTTTCAAATCTATGCAATGTCAATGTAACGCTAGGTGGAGATTTTTCCGCTGGTCGATTAATACATTAGTCTCAAATTTAAGTTTTGATTGCTTTTAATAAAAAAATATTAAAAAGGCAACTCCTTTTTCAAGCAGTATAATCGAAACACCTGATGTTGATTTGCACTTCAAGATTTTCTAAGAAAGTCTCATTTTTCTTCCTAAATTGATATTGGAGACGTGACGTAACTTTTAAATTTGTAAATCTATGCAGTGTTAATGTAACGCTGTAGGGAGATTCTTCCGCTGGTCGATTAATACATTCGTCTTAGTTTTCAATTTTGATTGCTTTTAATAAAAAATATTAAAAAGACAACTTCAAATTTCAAGCAGTATATACGAAACACCTGATGTTGATTTGCGCTTCAAAATTTTCTAAGATAGTCTTAATTTACTCCTGAAATTGATGCTAGAGACTTAACCTAATTTTTAAATTTTTTAATCTATGTCGTATCAATGTAACGCTAGGTGGAGATTTTTCCGCTGGTCGATTAATACATTCGTCTTAGTTTTCAATTTTGATTGCTTTTAATAAAAAATATTAAAAAGACAACTTCAAATTTCAAGCAGTATATACGAAACACCTGATGTTGATTTGCGCTTCAAAATTTTCTAAGATAGTCTTAATTTACTCCTGAAATTGATGCTAGAGACTTAACCTAATTTTTAAATTTTTTAATCTATGTCGTATCAATGTAACGCTAGGTGGAGATTTTTCCGCTGGTCGATTAATACATTCGTCTTAGTTTTCATTTTTGATTGCTTTTAATAAAAAATATTAAAAAGGCAACTCTTATTTCAAGCAGTATAAACGAAACACCTGATGTTGATTTGCGCTTCAAGATTTCCTAAGAATGTCTCATTTTTCTTCTGAAATTGTAATTAGAGACGTAACCTAACTAGTAAATTTTTAAATCTATGCAGTGTCAAGATAATGCTAGATGGAGATTTTTCCGCTGGTCGATTAATATATTCGTTATAGTTTTCATTTTTGATTGCTTTTAATAAAAAAATATTAAAAGGACTAATTCAAATTTCAAGCAGTGTAAACGAAACACATGATTTTGATTTTCGCTTCAAGATTTTCTAAGAAAGTCTAATTTTTCTTCCTAAATTGATATGAAGGACGTAACCTAATTTTTTAATTTTTAAATCTATGCTGTATCAAAGTAACGCTGTGTGAAGAAGTTTCCGCTAGTCCGATAATAAATTCGTCATAATTTTCTTTTATGATTTTTTACTCCAAAATTATTTAAATTCGAAATCTAACCTCATACAGTATAATCGAAACAACTGATGATGATTTTCGCTTCAAGAATTCCATAGAATGTCTCATTTTCCTTCTGAAAGTGTTATTAGAGACGTAACCTACCTAGTAAATTTTTAAATCTATGCCGTGTCAAGATAATGAGAGTTGGAGATTTCTCCGCTGGTCGATTATTACATTCGTCTTAGTTTTCAGTCTTGATTGGTTTTAATAAAAAAAAAATTAAAAAGACAACTTCAAATTTCAAGCAGGATAAACGAAACATCCGATGTTGATTTTCTCTTCAAGATTTTCTAAGAAAGTTTCTTTTCCTTTCTAAATTGATATTAAAGACGTAATTTAACTTTTAAATTTTTAAATATATGCCGTATCAATGTAACTCTAGGTGAAGATTTTTCCGTTGGTCGATTATTACATTCGTCTTAGTTTTCAGTCTTGATTGGTTTTAATAAAAAAAAATTAAAAAGACAACTTCAAATTTCAAGCAGGATAAACGAAACATCCGATGTTGATTTTCTCTTCAAGATTTTCTAAGAAAGTCTCATTTTTCTTCCTAAATTGATATTGGAGACGTGACGTAACTTTTAAATTTGTAAATCTATGCAGTGTTAATGTAACGCTGTGGGGAGATTCTTCCGCTGGTCGATTAATACATTCGTCTTAGTTTTCAATTTTGATTGCTTTTAATAAAAAATATTAAAAAGACAACTTCAAATTTCAAGCAGTATATACGAAACACCTGATGTTGATTTGCGCTTCAAAATTTTCTAAGATAGTCTTAATTTACTCCTGAAATTGATGCTAGAGACTTTACCTAATTTTTAAATTTTTAAATCTATGTCGTATCAATGCAACGCTAGGTGGAGATTTTTCCGCTGGTCGATTTTTACATTCGTCTTAGTTTCCATTTTTGATTGCTTTTAATAAATAAATTTTAAAAAGACAACTTCAAATTTCAAGCAGTATAAACGAAACACCTGATGTTGAATTTCGCTTCAAGATTTTCAAAGAAAGTCTTAATTTAATTCTGTAATTGATATTAGAGACGTAATTCAACTTTTAAATTTTTAAATCTTTGCAGTATCAATGTAACGCTGTGTGGAGATTTTTCCATTAGTCCGATAATAAATTCGTCATAATTTTCTTTTATGACTTTTTTACTCTAAAATTATTTAATTAAAAATCTTACCTCATACAGTATATACGAAACACCTGATGTTGGTTTGCGCTTCAAGATTTTCTAAGAAAGTCTCATTTTCTTCTGAAATTAAAAGTAAAGACGTAACCTAACTTTTAAATTTTTAAATCTATGCCGTATCAATGTTACGCTAGGTGGAGATTTTTCCGCTGGTCGATTAATACATTAGTCTTAGTTTTTATTTTTGATTGCTTTTATTAAAAATTATTAAAAGACATCTTCAAATTTCGTGCACTATATACGAAACACCTGATGTTGATTTTCGCTTCAAGATTTCGTTAGAATGTCTCATTTTTCTTATAAAATTGATATTAGAGACGTAATCTAACTTTTAAATTTTTAAATCTATGCCGTATCAATGTTACGCTAGGTGGAGATTTTTCCGCTGGTCGATTAATACATTCGTCTTAGTTTTTATTTTTGATTGCTTTTATTAAAAAATATTAAAAACACCACTTCAAATTTCGTGCAGTATATACGAAACACCTGATGTTGATTTGCGCTTCAAGATTTTCTAAGAAAGTCTCATTTTCTTCTGAAATCGATAGTAGAGAAGTAACCTAACTTTTAAATTTTTAAATCTATGCAGTATCAATGTAACGCTAGGTAGAGATTTTTCCGCTGGTCGATTAATACATTCGTCTTAGTTTTTATTTTTGATTGCTTTTAATAAAAAATATTAAAAAGGAAACTCCTATTTCAAGCAGTATAAACGAAACACCTGATGTTTTTTTGTGCTTCAAGATTTTCTAAGAATGTCTTAATTTAAACCTGAAATTGATATAGGGGACGTAACGTAACTTTTAAATTTTTAAATCTATGACGTATCAGTGTAACGCTGGGTGGAAATTTTTCCGCTAGTCGATTAATTCATTCATCTTATTTTTCATTTTTGATTGCTTTTAATAAAAAAATATTTACAAGACAACTTCAAATTTCGTGCAGTATATACGAAACACCTGATGTTGGTTTGCGCTTCAAGATTTTCTAAGAAAGTCTCATTTTCTTCTGAAATTAAAAGTAAAGACGTAACCTAACTTTTAAATTTTTAAATCTATGCAGTATCAATGTAACGCTAGGTGGAGATTTTTCCGCTGGTCGATTAATACATTCGTCTTAGTATATATTTTTGATTGCTTTTAGTAAAAAAAATTTAAAAAGATAACTTCAAATTACGTGCAGTATATACGAAACACCTGATGTTGGTTGGCGCTTCAAGATTTTGTAAGATAGTCTAATTTTTCTTCTTAAAATGACATTAGAGACGTAACCTAACTCTTAAATTTTTAAATCTATGCCGTATCAATGTAACGCCAGGTGGAGATTTTTCCGCTAATCGGTTAATTAATTCGTCATAATTTTCTTTTATGCCTTTTTTACTCCAAAATAATTTCAATAAAAAATTTAACCTCATACAGCATAAACGAAACACTTGATGTTGATTTTCGCTTCAAGATTTCGTGAGAATGTCTCATTTTTCTTCTAAAATTGATATTAGAGACGTTACCTAACTTTTAAATTTTTAAATCTATGCAGTATCAATGTAACGCTAGGAGGAGATTTTTCGCTAATCGATTATTACATTCGTCTTAAATTTCAGTTTTGATTTTTTTTAATAAAAACATATTAAAAAGACAACTTCAAATTTCGTGCAGTATATACGAAACACCTGATGTTGATATGCGCTTCAAGATTTTCTAAGAAAGTCCCATTTTCTTCTGAAATTGATAGTAAAGACGTAACCTAACTTTTAAATTTTTAAATCTATGCAGTATCAATGTAACGCTAGGTGGAGATTTTTCCGCTGGTCGATTAATACATTAGTCTCAAATTTCAGTTTTGATTGCTTTTAATAAAAAATATTAAAAACACCACTTCAAATTTCGTGCAGTATATACGAAACACCTGATGTTGGTTGGCGCTTCAAGATTTTGTAAGATAGTCTAATTTTTCTTCTTAAAATGACATTAGAGTCGTAACCTAACTCTTAAATTTTTAAATCTATGCCGTATCAATGTAACGCCAGGTGGAGATTTTTCCGCTAATCGGTTAATTAATTCGTCATAATTTTCTTTTATGCCTTTTTTACTCCAAAATAATTTCAATAAAAAATCTAACCTCATTCAGCATAAACGAAACACTTGATGTTGATTTTCGCTTCAAGATTTCGTGAGAATGTCTCATTTTTCTTCTAAAATTGATATTAGAGACGTTACCTAACTTTTAAATTTTTAAATCTATGCAGTATCAATGTAACGCTAGGAGGAGATTTTTCGCTAATCGATTATTACATTCGGCTTAAATTTCAGTTTTGATTTTTTTTAATAAAAACATATTAAAAAGACAACTTCAAATTTCGTGCAGTATATACGAAACACCTGATGTTGATATGCGCTTCAAGATTTTCTAAGAAAGTCCCATTTTCTTCTGAAATTGATAGTATAGACGTAACCTAACTTTTAAATTTTTAAATCTATGCAGTATCAATGTAACGCTAGGTGGAGATTTTTCCGCTGGTCGATTAATACATTAGTCTCAAATTTCAGTTTTGATTGCTTTTAATAAAAAATATTAAAAACACCACTTCAAATTTCGTGCAGTATATACGAAACACCTGATGTTGGTTTGCGCTTCAAGATTTTGTAAGTTAGTCTCATTTTTCTTCTTAAAATGACATTAGAGACGTAACCTAACTCTTAAATTTTTAAATCTATGCCGTATCAATGTAACGCCAGGTGGAGATTTTTCCGCTGGTCGGTTAATTAATTCGTCATAATTTTCTGTTATGCCTTTTTTACTCCAAAATTATTTAATTAAAAATCTTACCTCATACAGTATAAACGAAATACTTGATGTTGATTTCCACTTCAAGATTTCGTAAGTGTCTCATTTTTCTTCTAAAATTGATATTAGAGACGTAACCTAACTCTTAAATTTTTAAGTCTATGCAGTATCAATGTAGCGATGGGTGGAGATTATTCCGCTGGTAGATTAATACATCCGTCTTAGTTTTCATTTTTGATTTTCTTAGAAAATCTTGAAGCGCAAATCAACATCAGGTGTTTCGTATATACTGCACGAAATTTGAAGTTGTCTTTTTAATATGTTTTTATTAAAAGCAATCAAAACTGAAATTTAAGACGAATGTACTAATCGATTAGCGAAAAATCTCCACCTAGCGTTATACTGATACGGCATAGATTTAAAAATTTAAAAGTTACGTTACGTCTCTAATATCAATTTCAAGAGTAAATTAAGACATTCTTAGAAAATCTTGAAGCGAACATAACCATCAGGTATTACGTTTATACTGCACGAAATTTGAAGTTGTCTCTTTAATATCTTTTATTAAAAGCAATCAAAACTGAAAACTAAGACGAATGTATTAATCGACCAGCGGAAAAATTTCCACCTAACGTTACATTGATACTGCATAGATTTACAAATTTAAAAGTTAGGTTACGTCTCTAATATCGATTTAGGAAGAAAAATGAGATTTTCTTGGAAAAACTTGAAGCGCAAATCAACATCAGGTGTTCCGTATATACTGGTTGAAATTTGAAGTTGTCTTTTTAATATTTTTTTATTAAAAGTAATCAAAACTGTAAACTAAAATGAATGTATTAATCGACCAGCGGAAAAATCTCCACCTAGCGTAACATTGATACGGCATAGATTTAAAAATTTAAAAGTTATGTTACGTCTCTAATTTCCATTTTAGAAGAAAAATAAAACATTCTTAGGAAATCTTGAGGCGCAAAACAACATCAGGTGTTTCGTTTATACTGTTTGAAATTTGAAATTGTCTTTTTAATATTTTTTTATTAAAAGCAATCAAAAATGAAAACAAAGACGAATGTATTAATCGACCAGCGGAAAAATCTCCACCTAGCGTTACATTGATACTGCAAAGATTTAAACATTGAAGAGTTAGGTTTCGTCTCTAATGTCATTTTAAGAAGAAAAATGAAACTATCTTACAAAATTTTGAAGCGCAAACCAACATCAGGTGTTTCGTATATACTGCACGAAATTTGAAGTTGTCTTTTAACAATTTTTTACTAAAAGCAATCAAAAATAAAAACTAAGACGAATGTATTAATCGACCAGCGGAAAAATCTCCACCTAGCGTTACATTGATACGGCATAGATTTAAAAATTTAAAAGTTAGATTACGTCTCTAATATCAATTTTAGAAGAAAAATGATACATTCTTACAAAATCTTGGAGCGAATATCAACATCAGGTGTTTCGTATATACTGTATGAGGTAAGATTTTTAATTAAATAATTTTGGAGTAAAAAAGTCATAAAAGAAAATTATGACGAATTTATTATCGGACTAATGGAAAATTCTCCACACAGCGTTACATTGATACTGCAAAGATTTAAAAATTTAAAAGTTAGATTACGTCTCTAATATCAATTTCAGAAGAAAATGAGACATTCTTAGAAAATCTTGAAGCGCAAACCAACATCAGGTGTTTCGTATATTGTGCACGAAATTTGAAGATGTCTTTTAATATTTTTTATTAAAAGCAATCAAAAATAAAAACTAAGACGAATGTATTAATCGACCAGCGGAAAAATCTCCACCTAGCGTTACATTGATACTGCATAGATTTAAAAATTTAAAAGTTAGGTTATGTCTCTAATATCAATTTCAGGAGTAAATTAAGACTTTCTTAGAAAATCTTAAAGCGCAAAACAACATCAGGTGTTTCGTACATACTGGTTGAAATTTGAAGTTGTCTTTTTAAAATTTTTTTATTAACAGCAAACAAAAATTAAAACTAAGACGAATGTATTAACCGACCAGCGGAAAAATCTCCACCTGGCGTTACATTGATACGGCATAGATTTATAAATTTAATAGTTAGGTTACGTCTCCTATATCAATTTCAGGAGTAAATTAAGACTTTCTTAGAAAAACTTAAAGCAAAAAACAACATTAGGTGTTTCGTACATACTGCTTGAAATTTGAAGTTGTCTTTTTAATATTCTTTTATTAAAAGCAATCAAAAATGAAAACTAAGACGAATGTATTAATCGACCAGCGGAAAAACCTCCACCTAGCGTTACATTGATACGGCATAGATTTAAAAATTTAAAAGTTAGGTTACGTCTGTAATATCAATTTCAGAAGAAAAAAACACTTTCTTTAAAAATCTCGAAGCGCTAAAAAACATCAGGTGTTTCGTTTATACTGCTTGAAATCTGAAGTTGTCTTTTTAATATTGTTTTATTAAAATAAATCAAAACTGAAAACTAAGACGAATGTATTAATCGACCAGCGGAAAAATCTCCACCTAGCGTTACATTGGTACGGCATAGATTTAAAAAATTAAAAGTAAGGTTACGTCTCTAATATCAATTTTAGGAGTAAATTAAGACTTTCTTTAAAAATCTTGAAGCGAAAATAACCATCAGTTGTTTCGTATATACTGCTTGAAAAATGAAGTTGTCTTTTTAATATTATTTTATTAAAAGCAATCAAAACTGAATACTAAGACGAATGTATTAATTGACCAACGGAAAAATCTCCACCTAGCGTTACATTGATACGGAATAGATTTAAAAATTTAAAAGTTAGGTTACGTCTCCAATATCAATTTCAGAAGAAAATGAGACTTTCTTAGAAAATCTTGAAGCGAAAATTAACATTAAGTATTTCGTTTATACTGCTAGAAATTTGAAGTTGTCTTTTTAATATTTTTTTATTAAAAGCAATAAAAACTGAATTTAAAGACGAATGTATTAACTGACCAGCGGAAAAACCTCCAACTAGCGTTACATTGATACGACATAGATTTAAAAATTTTAAAGTTAGGTTATGTCTATAATATCAATTTTAGAAGAAAAATGAGACATACTTATAAAATCTTGAAGCGACAATCAACATCAGATGTTTCCTGTATACAGCATGAAATTTGATGTTGTCTTTTTAATAATTTTTATTAAAAGCAATCAAAACTGAAAACTGTGACGAATGTATTAATCGACCAGCGGAAAAATCTCCGCCTAGCGTAACATTGATACTGCATAGACTTAAAAATTTAAACGTTAGGTTAAGTCTCTACTATCAATTTCGAAAGAAAATGAGACTTTCTTAGAAAATCTTGAAGAGCAAATCAACATCAGGTGTTTCGTATATACTGCACGAAATATGAAGTTGACTTTTTAATATTTTTTAACTGAAAGCAATCAAAAATGAAAACTAAGACGAATGTATTAATCGACCAACTGAAAAATCTGCATCTAGCGTTACATTGATACTGCTTAGATTTAAAAATTTAAAAGTTAGGTTACGTCTCTAATATCAATTTCAGAAGTAAAAGGAGACGTTCTAAGGAAATCTTGAAGCGAAAAACAACATCAGGTGTTTCGTATATACTGCTTGATATATTAATCGACCAGCGGAAAAATTTCCATGAAGTGATACACTGATACGGCATAGATTTAAAAATTTAAAAGTTACGTTACGTCTCTAATAACAATTTAGGAAGAATAATGAGACTTTCTTAGAAAATCTTGAAGCGAAAATCAACATCAGGTGTTTCGTTTATGCTGCTTGAAATTTGAAGTTGTCTTTTTAATATTTTGTTATCAAAAGCAATCAAAATTGGAAACTAAGACGAATGTATTAATCGACCAGCGGAAAAATCTCCACCTAGCGTTACATTGATACGGCATAGATTTAAAAATTTAAAAGTTAGATTACGTCTCTAATATCAATTTTAGAAGAAAAATGATACATTCTTACAAAATCTTGGAGCGAATATCAACATCAGGTGTTTCGTATATACTGTATGAGGTAAGATTTTTAATTAAATAATTTTGGAGTAAAAAAGTCATAAAAGAAAATTATGACGAATTTATTATCGGACTAATGGAAAATTCTCCACACAGCGTTACATTGATACTGCAAAGATTTAAAAATTTAAAAGTTGAATTACGTCTCTAATATCAATTTCAGAAGAAAATGAGACATTCTTAGAAAATCTTGAAGCGCAAACCAACATCAGGTGTTTCGTATATACTGTATGAGGTAAGACTTTTAATTAAATAATTTTAGAGTAAAAAAGTCATAAAAGAAAATTATGACGAATTAATTAACCGACCAGCGGAAAAATCTCCACCTGGCGTTACATGGATACGGCATAGATTTAAGAATTTAAGAGTTAGGTTACGTCTCTAATGTCAATTTCAGAAGAAAATGAGACGTTCTTAGAAAATCTTGAAGCGCAAACCAACATCAGGTGTTTCGTATATACTGTTTGAGGTAAGGTTTATAATTAAATAATTTTGGAGTAAAAAAGTCATAAAAGAAAATTACGACGAATTTATTATCGGACTAATGGAAAAATCTCAACACAGCGTTACATTGATACTGCAAAGATTTAAAAATTTAAAAGTTGATTTACGTCTCTAATATCAATTTCAGAAGAAAATGAGACATTCTTAGAAAATCTTGAAGCGCAAACCAACATCAGGTGTTTCGTATATACTGTATGAGGTAAGACTTTTAATTAAATAATTTTGAGTAAAAAAGTCATGAAAGAAAATTATGACGAATTTATTATCGGAATAACGGAAAAATCTCTACACAGCGTTACATTGATACTGCAAAGATTTAAAAATTTAAAAGTTGAATTACGTCTCTAATATCAATTTCAGAAGAAAAATGAGACATTCTAACGAAATCTTGAAGCGAAAATCAACATCAGGTGTTTCGTATATTGTGCACGAAATTTGAAGATGTCTTTTAGTATTTTTTATTAAAAGCAATCAAAAATAAAAACTAAGACGAATGTACTAATCGACCAGCGGAAAAATCTCCACCTAGCGTTACTTTGATACTGCAAAGATTTAAAAATTTAGGAGTTAGGTTACGTCTCTAATATCAATTTCAGAAGAAAATGAGACATTCTTAGAAAATCTTGAAGCGCAAACCAACATCAGGTGTTTCGTATATACTATTTGAGGTAAGGTTTATAATTAAATAATTTTGGAGTAAAAAAGTCATAAAAGAAAATTACGACGAATTTATTATCGGACTAATGGAAAAATCTCAACACAGCGTTACATTGATACTGCAAAGATTTAAAAATTTAAAAGTTGAATTACGTCTCTAATATCAATTTCAGAAGAAAAATGAGACATTCTAACGAAATCTTGAAGCGAAAATCAACATCAGGTGTTTCGTATATTGTGCACGAAATTTGAAGATATCTTTTAATATTTTTTATTAAAAGCAATCAAAAATAAAAACTAAGACGAATGTAATAATCGACCAGCGGAAAAATCTCCACCTAGCTTTACATTGATACGGCATAGATTAAAAATTTAAAAGTTAGGTGACGTCTTTAATATCAATTTCAGGAGTAAATTAAGACTTTCTTATAAAATCTTGAAGCGCAAATCAACATCAGGTGTTTCGTATATACTGCTTGAATTTTGAAGTTGTCTTTTTAATATTTTTTATTAAAAGCAATAAAAAATTAAAACTAAGACGAATGTATTAATCGACCAGCGGAAAAATCTCCACCTAGCGTTACATTGATACGACATAGATTTGAAAATTTAAAAGTTAGGTTACGTCTCTAATTTCAATTTAGGAAGAAAAGTGAGACTTTCTTAGAAAATCTTGAAGCGCAAATCAACATCAGGTGTTTCGTATATACTGCTTGAAATATGAAGTTGTCTTTTTAATATTTTTTATTAAAAGCAATCATTAATAAAAACTAAGACGAATGTATTAATCGACCAGCGGAAAAATCTCCACCTAGCGTTACACTGATACGGCTTAGATTTAAAAATTCAAAAGTTAGGATACGTCTCTAATATCAATTTCAGGAGTAAATTAAGACTTTCTTAGAAAATCTTGAAGCGCAAACCAACATCATAAGTTTCGTTTATACTGCTTGAAATATAAATTTGATTTTTAATGTTTATTTATTAAAAGCAATCAAAACTTAAATTTAAGACTAATGTATTAATCGACCGGCGGAAAAATCTCCACCTAGCGTTACATTGATATTGCATAGATTTAAAAATTATAAGTTAGGTTACGTCTCTAATTTCAATTTAGGAAGGAAAATGAGACTTTCTAAGAAAATCTTGAAGCGCAAATCAACATCAGGTGTTGCGTTTATACTGCTTGAAATATGAAGTTGTCTTTTTAATATTTTTTTAATTAAAAGCAATCAAAAATAAAAACAACTAAGACGAATGTATTAATCGACCAGCGGAAAAATCTCCACCTAGCGGTACATTGATATTGCATAGATTTAAAAATTTAAAAGTTAGGTTACGTCTTCAATATCAATTTTAAAAGAAAATGAGACTATCTAAGAAAATCTTGATGCGCAATATAACATCAGGTGTTGCGTATATACTGCAGGAAATTTGAAGTTGTCTTTTTAATATTTTTTTATTAAAAGCAATCAAAACTGAAATTTAAGACGAATGTATTAATCGACCAGCGGAAAAATTTCCACCTAGCGTTACATGGACACTACAAAGATTTACAAATTTAAGAGTTAGGTTACGTCTCTAATATCAATTTAGGAAGAAAAATGAGACTTTCTTAGAAAATCTTGAAGAGCAAATCAACATCAGGTGTTTCGTATAATACTGCTTGAAATATGAAGTTATCTTTTTAATATTTTTTATTAAAAGCAATCATTAATAAAAACTAAGACGAATGTATTAATCGACCAGCGGAAAAATCTGCATCTAGCGTTACATTGACACGGCATAGATTAAAAATTTAAAAGTTAGGTGACGTCTTTAATATCAATTTCAGGAGTAAATTAAGACTTTCTTATAAAATCTTGAAGCGCAAATCAACATCAGGTGTTTCGTATATACTGCTTGAATTTTGAAGTTGTCTTTTTAATATTTTTTATTAAAAGCAATAAAAAATTAAAACTAAGACGAATGTATTAATCGACCAGCGGAAAAATCTCCACCTAGCGTTACATTGATACGACATAGATTTGAAAATTTAAAAGTTAGGTTACGTCTCTAATTTCAATTTAGGAAGAAAAGTGAGACTTTCTTAGAAAATCTTGAAGCGCAAATCAACATCAGGTGTTTCGTATATACTGCTTGAAATATGAAGTTGTCTTTTTAATATTTTTTATTAAAAGCAATCATTAATAAAAACTAAGACGAATGAATTAATCGACCAGCGGAAAAATCTCCACCTAGCGTTACATTGATACGACATAGATTTGAAAATTTACTAGTTAGGTTACGTCTCTAATTTCAATTTCAGAAGAAAAATGAGACATTCTTAGGAAATCTTGAAGCGAAAATCAACATCAGGTGTTTCGTTTATACTGCTTGAAATTTGAAGTTGTCTTTTTAATAATTTTTATTTAAAGCATTCAAAACTGAAATTTGAGACTAATGTATTAATCGACCTGCGGAAAATCTCCACCTAGCGTTACACTGATACGGCTTAGATTTAAAAATTTAAAAGTTAGGATACGTCTCTAATATCAATTTCAGGAGTAAATTAAGACTTTCTTAGAAAATCTTGAAGCGGAAAACAACATCATATGTTTCGTTTATACTGCTTGAAATATAAATTTGATTTTTAATGTTTATTTATTAAAAGCAATCAAAACTGAAGTTTGAGACTAATGTATTAATCGACTAGCGGAAAAATCTCCACCTAGCGTTACATTGATACCGCAGAGATTTAAAAATTTAAAAGGCAGATTACGACTAATATCAATTTCTGAAGAAAATGAGACTTTCTTAGAAAATCCTGAATCGCCAAGCAATATCAGGTGTTTCGTATATACTGCGTGAAATTTGAAGTTGTCTTTTTAATATTTTTTTATTAAAAGCAATCAAAACTGAGAACTAAGACGAATGTATTAATCGACCAGCGGAAAAATTTCCACCTAGCGTTACATTGATACTACAAAGATTTACAAATTTAAGAGTTAGGTTACGTCTCTAATATCAATTTAGGAAGAAAAATGAGACTTTCTTAGAAAATCTTGAAGCGCAAATCAACATCAGGTGTTTCGTATAATACTGCTTGAAATATGAAGTTTTCTTTTTAATATTTTTTATTAAAAGCAATCATTAATAAAAACTAAGACGAATGTATTAATCGACCAGCGGAAAAATCTCCACCTAGCGTTACATTGATACGGCATAGATTAAAAATTTAAAAGTTAGGTTACGTCTCTAATTTCAATTTAGGAAGAAAAATGAGACTTTCTTAGAAAATCTTGAAGCGCAAATCAACATCAGGTGTTTCGTATATACTGCTTAAAATTTGAAGTTGTCTTTTTAATATTTTTTATTAAAAGCAATAAAAAATGAAAACTAAGACGAATGTATTAATCGACCAGCGGTAAAATCTCCACCAAGCGTTACATTGATACGACATAGATTTGAAAATTTAAAAGTTAGGTTACGTCTCTAATTTCAATTTAGGAAGAAAAATGAGACTTTCTTAGAAAACCTTGAAGCGCAAATCAATATCAGGTGTTTCGTATATACTGCTTGAAATATGAAGTTGTCTTTTAAATATTTTTTATTAAAAGCAATCATTAAAAGAAACTAAGTCGAATGTATTAATTTACTACTGAAATTGATATTAGAGACGTAACCAAACTTTTAAATTTTCAAATCTATGTCGTGTCAATGTAACGCTAGGTGGAGATTTTTCCGCTGGTCGATTAATACATTCGTTTTAGTTTTCATTTTTGATTGCTTTTAATAAAAAATTATTAAAAAGAGAACTTCAAAATTCAAGCAGTATATACGAAACACCTGATGTTGAATTTCGCTTCAAGATTTTCTTAAATAGTCTCATTTTCTTCTAAAATTGGTATTGAAGACGTAACCTAACTTATAATTTTCAAATCTATGCAATATCAATGTAACGCTAGGTGGAGATTTTTCCGCTGGTCGATTAATACATTAGTCCCAAATTTAAGTTTTGATTGCTATTAATTAAAAAAAATATTAAAGACGCAACTCCTATTTCAAGCAGTATAAACGAAACACCTTATGTTGATTTGCACTTTAAGATTTTCTAAGAAAGTCTCATTTTTCTTCCTAAATTGATATTGGAGACGTGACGTAACTTTTAAATTTGTAAATCTATGCAGTATCAATGTAACGCTAGGTGGAGATTTTTCCGCTAGTCGATTAATACATTCGTCTTAGTTTTCAGTTTTGATTGCATTTAATAAAAAAATATTAAAAAGGTAACTTCACATTTCAAGCAGTATAAACGCAATACCTGATGTTGATTTTCGCTTCAAGATTTCCTAAGAATGTCTCATTTTCTTCTAAAATTGATATTAGAGACGTAACCTAACTTTTAAATATTTAAATCTCTGCCGTATCAATGTAACGTAAGGTGGAGATATTTCCGCTGTACGATTAATACATTCGTCTTAGTTTTCATTTTTGATTGCTTTTAATAAAAAAAAATTATAAAGACAACTTCAAATTTCAAGCAGTATAAACGAAACACCTGATGTTGATTTTCGCTTCAAGATTTCCTAAGAATATCTCATTCTCCCTCTCAAAGTGATATTAGAGACGTAACCTAACTTTTAAGTTTTTAAATCTATTCCGTATCAGTGTATCGCTAGGTGGAGATTTTTCCGCTGTTCGATTAATACATTCGTCTTAGTTTTCATTTTTGATTGCTATTAAAAAAAAATATTAAAAGGACTAATTCAAATTTCAAGCAGTGTAAACGAAACACATGATTTTGATTTTCGCTTCAAGATTTTCTAAGAAAGTCTCATTTTTCTTCCTAAATTGATATGAAGGACGTAACCTAATTTTTTTATTTTTTAAATCTATGCTGTATCAAAGTAACGCTGTGTGGAGAAGTTTCCGCTAGTCCGATAATAAATTCGTCATAATTTTCTTTTATGACTTTTTCACTCCAAAATTATTTAAATTAGAAATCTAACCTCATACAGTATAATCGAAACAACTGATGATGATTTTCGCTTCAAGAATTCCATAGAATGTCTCATTTTTCTTCTGAAAGTGTTGTTAGAGACCTAATCTAACTAGTAAATTTTTAAATCTATGCCGTGTCAAGATAATGAGAGTTGGAGATTTCTCCGCTGGTCGATTATTACATTCGTCTTAGTTTTCAGTCTTGATTGGTTTTAATAAAAAAAAATTAAAAAGACAACTTCAAATTTCAAGCAGGATAAACGAAACATCCGATGTTGATTTTCTTTTCAAGATTTTCTAAGAAAGTTTCTTTTCTTTTCTAAATTGATATTAAAGACGTAATTTAACTTTTAAATTTTTAAATCTATGCAGTGTCAAGATAATGCTAGATGGAGATTTTTCCGCTGGTCGATTAATACATTCGTTATAGTTTTCAATTTTTATTGCTATTAATAAAAAATATTAAAAAAATAACTTCAAATTTCAAGCAGTATATACGAAACACCTGATATTGATTTGCGCTTCAAGATTTTCTAAGAAAGTCTCATTTTTCTTCCTAAATTGAAATTAGAGACGTAACCTAACTTTAAAATTTTCAAATCTATGTCGTATCAATATAACGCTAGGTGGAGATTTTTCCGCTGGTCGATTAATACATTCGTCTTAGTTTCCATTTTTGATTGCTTTTAATAAATAAATTTTAAAACGATAACTTCAAATTTCAAGCAGTATAAACGAAACACCTGATGTTGAATTTCGCTTCAAGATTTTCAAAGAAAGTCTTAATTTAATTCTGTAATTGATATTAGAGACGTAATTCAACTTTTAAATTTTTAAATCTTTGCAGTATCAATGTAACGTTGTGTGGAGATTTTTCCATTAGTCCGATAATAAATTCGTCTTAATTTTCTTTTATGACTTTTTTACTCCAAAATTATTTAATTAAAAATCTTACCTCATACAGTATATACGAAACACCTGATGGTGGTTTGCGCTTCAAGATTTTCTAAGAAAGTCTCATTTTCTTCTGAAGTTAATAGTAAAGACGTAACCTAACTTTTAAATTTTTAAATTTATGCCGTATCAATGTTACGCTAGGTGGAGATTTTTCCGCTGGTCGATTAATACATTCGTCTTAGTTTTTATTTTTGATTGCTTTTATTAAAAATTATTAAATGACAACTTCAAATTTCGTGCACTATATACGAAACACCTGATGTTGATTTTCGCTTCAAGATTTCGTTAGAATGTCTCATTTTTCTTCTAAAATTGATATTAGAGACGTAATTTAACTTTTAAATTTTTAAATCTTTGCAGTATCAATGTAACGCTGTGTGGAGATTTTTCCATTAGTCCGATAATAAATTCGTCATAAATTTCTTTTATGATTTTTTTACTCCAAAATTATTTAATTAAAAATCTTACCTCATACAGTATATACGAAACACCTGATGTTGGGTTGCGCTTCAAGATTTTCTAAGAATGTCTCATTTTCTTCTGAAATTGATATTAGAGACGTAACCTAACTCTTAAATTTTTAAATCTTTGCAGTATCAATGTAACGCTAGGTGAAGATTTTTCCGCTGGTCGATTAATACATTCGTGTTTGTTTTCATTTTTGATTGCTTTTAATTAAAAAATTTTAAAAAGACAACTTCAAATTTCAAAAAGTATAAACGAAACACCTGATATTGATTTTCGCATCAAGATTTCAAAAGAATGTCTCATTTTTCTTCTAAAATTTATATTAGAGACGTAATCTAACTTTTAAATTTTTAAATCTATGCCGTATCAATGTAACGCTAGGTGAAGATTTTTCCGCTGGTCGATTAATACATTCATCTTAGTTTTCAGTTTTGATTGCTCTTAGTAAAAAATTTTTAAAAAGACAACTTCAAATTTCGTGCAGTATATACGAAACACCTGATGTTGATTTGCGCTTCAAGATTTTCTTAGAAAGTCTTAATTTACTCCTGAAATTGATATTAGAGACGTAACTTAACTTTTAAATTTTTAAATCTATGCCGTATCAATGTTACGCTAGGTGTAGATTTTTCCGTTGGTCGATTAATACATTCGTCTTAGTTTTCATTTTTGATTGCTTTCAATAAAAAAATATGAAAAGACAACTTCTATTTCAAGCAGTATAAACGAAAAACCTGAAGTTGATTTGCACTTCAAGATTTTCTAAGAAAGTCTCATTTTCTTCTGAAATCGATAGTAGAGAGGTTACCTAACTTTTAAATTTTTAAATCTATGCAGTATTAATGTTAACTGCTTGAAATTTTAAGTTATCTTTTTTAATTTTTTTTATTAAACGCTATCAAAAATGAAAACTAAGACGAATATATTAATCGACTAGCGGAAAAATCTCCACCTAGCGTAACATTGATACGGCATAGATTTAAAAATTTAAAAGTTAGGTTACGTCTTTACTATTAATTTCAGAAGAAAATGATACTTTCTTAGAAAATCAAAACTGAAAACTAAAATGAATGTATTAATCGACCAGCGGAAAAATCTCCACCTAGCGTTACATTGATACTGCAAAGATTTAAAAATTGAGGAGTTAGGTTACGTCTCTAATGTCATTTTAAGAAGAAAAATGAGACTATCTTACAAAATCTTGAAGCGCAAACCAACATCAGGTGTTTCGTATATACTGCAGGAAATTTGAAGTTGTCTTTTTAATATTTTTTTTATTAAAAGCAATAAAAATTGAAATTTAAGACGAATGTATTAATCGACCAGCGGAAAAATCTCCACCTAGCGTTACATTGATACGGCATAGATTTAAAAATTTAAAAGTTAGATTACGTCTCTAATATAAATTTTAGAAGAAAAATGAGACATTCTTTTGAAATCTTGATGCGAAAATCAATATCAGGTGTTTCGTTTATACTTTTTGAAATTTGAAGTTGTCTTTTTAAAATTTTTTAATTAAAAGCAATCCAAAATGAAAACAAACACGAATGTATTAATCGACCAGCGGAAAAATCTTCACCTAGCGTTACATTGATACTGCAAAGATTTAAAAATTTAAGAGTTAGGTTACGTCTCTAATATCAATTTCAGAAGAAAATGAGACATTCTTAGAAAATCTTGAAGCGCAAAACAACATCAGGTGTTTCGTATATACTGTATGAGGTACGACTTTTAATTAAATAATTTTGGAGTAAAAAAGTCATAAAAGAAAATTATGACGAATTAATTAACCGACTAGCGGAAAAATCTCCACCTGGCGTTACATGGATACGGCATAGATTTAAGAATTTAAGAGTTAGGTTACGTCTCTAATGTCAGTTTAAGAAGAAAAATGAGACTATCTTACAAAATCTTGAAGCGCAAACCAACATCAGGTGTTTCGTATATACTGCACGAAATTTGAAGTTGTCTTTTAAAATTTTTTTACTAAAAGCAATCAAAAATAAAAACTAAGACGAATGTATTAATCGACCAGCGGAAAAATCTCCACCTAGCGTTACGTTGATATGGCATAGATTTAAAAATTTAAAAGTTAGATAACACCTCTAATATCAATTTAGAAGAAAAATGAGACATTCTTTTGATATCTTGATGCGAAAATCAACATCAGGTGTTTCGTATATAGTGCACGAAATTTGAAGATGTCTTTTAATATTTTTTATTAAAAGCAATCAAAAATAAAAACTAAGACGAATGTATTAATCGACCAGCGGAAAAATTTCCACCTAACGTTACATTGATACTGCATAGATTTACAAATTTAAAAGTTATGTCTCTAATATCAATTTTAGAAGAAAAATGATACATTCTTAAGAAATCTTGAAGCGAATATCAACATCAGGTGTTTCGTATATACTGCACGAAATTTGACTTGTCTTTTTAAAAATTTTTTATTAAAAGCAATCAAAAATGAAAACTAAGACGAATGTATTAATCGACCAGCGGAAATATTTCCACCTAGCAATACACTGATACGGCATAGATTTAAAAATTTATAAGTTACGTTACGTCTCTAATATCAATTTCAGGAGTAAATTAAGACTTTCTTAGAAAATCTTGAAGCGCAAAACAACATCAGGTGTTTCGTATATACTGCTTAAAATTTGAAGTTGTCTTTTTAATATTTTTTATTAAAAGCAATAAAAAATGAAAACTAAGACGAATGTATTAATCGACCAGCGGAAAAATCTCCACCTAGCGTTACATTGATACGACATAGATTTGAAAATTTAAAAGTTAGGTTACGTCTCTAATGTCAATTTAGGAAGAAAAATGAGACTTTCTTAGAAAATTTTGAAGCGCAAATCAACATCAGGTGTTTCGTATATACTGCACGAAATTTGAAGTTGTCTTTTAAAAATTTTTTACTAAAAGCAAACAAAAATAAAAACTAAGACGAATGTATTAACCGACCAGCGGAAAAATTTCCATCAAGCGATACACTGATACGGCATAGATTTAAAAATTTAAAAGTTACGTTACGTCTCTAATAACAATTTAGGAAGAATAATGAGACTTTCTTAGAAAATCTTGAAGCGAAAATCAACATCAGGTGTTTCGTTTATGCTGCTTGAAATTTGAAGTTGTCTTTTTAATATTTTTTATTAAAAGCAATAAAAAATGAAAACTAAGACGAATGTATTAATCGACCAGCGGAAAAATCTTCACCTAGCGTTACATTGATACTGCATAAATTTAAAAATTTAAGAGTTATGTTACGTCTCTAATGTCATTTTAAGAAGAAAAATGAGACTATCTTACTAAATCTTGAAGCGCAAACCAACATCAGGTGTTTCGTATGTACTGCACGAAATTTGAAGTTGTCTTTTAAAAAATTTTTACTAAAAGCAATCAAAAATAAAAACTAAGACGAATGTATTAATCGACCAGCGGAAAAATCTCCACCTAGCGTTACATTGATACGGCATAGATTTAAAAATTCAAAAGTTAGGTTACGTCTCTAATATCAATTTCAGGAGTAAATTAAGACTTTCTTAGAAAATCTTGAAGCGCAAATCAACATCAGGTGTTTCTGTTGAAATTATATACAAATAATCATTAATTAATATACATATACCGCCATCTATTGGAACATAGATTGTATAGTGTTCCTACCGTCATTGTTATAAAGTGAAATGTAGGTATGTTTCTGAACGTAAATAAAAAGTTAGTTCTGTTCGTCTCACAACCGGCGTTTTATTATAGGTTATGGGCCCAGTCGAGTTATATAATAAAGTGTTTTTCTCGCGAAAAGACTTGCACAAGCGTGCCGATTAGTCTACGCAGATTGAGAACTATACGTTTTGTGAACTGTGAGTTGTGACATATAGTTAAAAATTAAAAATGGCAAATAGCTATATCGTGAGCGTGCCTAAGCTGAAAGGTCGGGAGAACTACACAGAGTGGGCTTTCGCAGCGGAGAATTTTCTCGTGTTGGAGGGAACTTTTGATTACATCAAAGTTACTAAACCCGAAGAAGCCGCAGCCGACTTAAAAACTAAGGCGAATCTGATTTTAACTATTGATCCATCTCTTTATGTATATATAAAGGAATCTAAGACTACTAAAGAGTTATGGGAGAAACTCAAAAATTTGTTTGATGATTCGGGTTCAAATCACTCAAATGTTTCGAAGTCAAAATTGAAGGTTATAAAATGCTACAAGTGCAAACAAACAGGACATTATCGCAATCAGTGCACCAGTTCCAATAAAGATTCAGAAAATAACAAGTCTTGTAAACGTAAACAATCAAACGCATTTAGTGCTGTGTTTTTAAATGGTGCTTTCTCCAAAAATGACTGGTATATTGACTCCGGAGCGAGTGCACATTTAACCGCCAATGAACACTGGCTCACAAATGTTTCTGTTGAGCATTCGATCAAAGAAATTGTGGTCGCGAATAAAGAAAAGGTGTCGGTGATATGCCTGCTGATATGCTCACAAAGAGTTTGTGTTCTAAAAGGCATCACACTTTTATGAATGTATTAGGTGTAGTTGTAAAATAGATCCAAGTTCAGTTAACATATTGTCATTATGTGATTATTTGATATAGTGGGGGTGTTGAAATTATATACAAATAATCATTAATTAATATACATATACCGCCATCTATTGGAACATAGATTGTATAGTGTTCCTACCGTCATTGTTATAAAGTGAAATGTAGGTGTTTCTGAACGTAAATAAAAAGTTAGTTCTGTTCGAATCTCACAACCGGCGTTTCATTATAGTTTCGTATATACTGCACGAAATATGAAGTTGTCTTTTTAATATTATTTTATTAAAAGCAATCAAAACTGAAAACTAAGACGAATGTATTAATTGACCAACGGAAAAATCTCCATCAAGCGTTACATTGATACTGCATAGATTTAAAAATTTAAAACTTAGGTTACGTATCGATATTAGATCAATTTGAAGAGTAAATTCAGACTTTCTTAGAAAATCTTAAAGCGCAAAACATCAGGTGTTTCGTACATACTGCACGAATTTTCTAGTCGTCTCTTTAATATTTTTTTATTAAAAGCAATCAAAACTGAAAACGAAGACGAATGTATTAATCGACCAGCGGAAAAATCTCCACCTAGCTTTACATTGATACTGCATAGATTTAAAAAATAAAAAAATAGGTTACGTATCTCATATCAATTTAGGAAGAAAAATGAGACTTTCTTAAAAAATCTTGAAGCGAAAATCAACATCAGGTATTTCGTTTACACTGCTTGAAATTTGAATTTGTCTTTTTAATATTTTTTTATTAATAGCAAACAAAAATGAAAACTAAGACGAATGTATTATACGACCTGCGGAAAAATCTCCACCCAGCGCTACATTGATACGGCATAGATTTAAAAATTTAAAAGTCAGGTTACGTCTCTAATATCAATTTACGAAGAAAATGAGAGTTTCTTAGAAAATCTTGAAGCCAAAATCAACATCTGATGTTTCGTTTATCCTGCTTGAAATTTGAAGTAGCCTTTTTAATATTTTTTAATTAAAAGCTATTAAAAATGATCTTCATCTTCAAATTCCAAGCTGTATAAACGAAATACCTGATGTTGTATTGCGCTAAAAGATTTTGTAATAAAGTCTCATTTTTATTCTGAAAATGATTTTAGAGACGAAACCTAACTTTTAAATTTTTAATCTATGCAGTATTAAGATACCGTTTGATGAAGATTTTTCCACTGGTCGATTAACACAATCGTCTCAGTTTTAATTATTGTTAGCTTTTAAAAAAAATATTAAAAAGACACCTTCAAATTTCAAGCAATTTAAACGAAACCCCTGATGTTGATTTTCGCTTCAAGATTTCCTTATAATGTCTAATTTTTGTTCTAAAATTGATATAAGAGACGTAACCTAACTCTTAAACTTGTAAATCTATGCCGTACCAATGTAACGCTAGGTGGAGATTTTTCCGCTGGTCGGTAAATACATACGTCTTAGTTTTCATTTTTGATTGCTATTAATAAAAAAATATTGAAAAGACAACTTAAAATTTCAAGCAGTATAAACGAAACACCTGATGTTGTTTTGCGCTTCAAGATTTTGGAAGAGTCTTATTGTTTTCTGAAATTGATATTAGTGACGAAACCTAACTTTTAAATTTTTAAGTATATGCTGTATCAGTGTATCGCTAGGTGGAGATTTTTCCGCTGTTCGATTAATACATTCGTCTAAGTTTTCATTTTGATTGCTCTTAATACTAAAATAATTAAAAAGACAACTTCAAATTTCAAGCAGTAAAACGAAACATCTGATGTTGATTTTCGCTTTAAGATTTTTGAAGTCTTATTGTTTTCTGAAATTGATATTAGTGACGAAACCTAACTTTTAAATTTTTAAATCTATGCCCTATTAATGTTACGCTAGGTTGAGATTTTTCCGCTGGCCGATTAATACATTTGTCTTAATTTCGATTTTTGATTGCTTTTAATAAAAAAATATTAAAAAGACAACTTCAAGTTTCAAGCAGTATATACGAAACACCTGATAATGTTTTGCGCCTCAAGATTTTCTAAGAATGTCTCATTTTTCTTCTGAAATTGATATAAGAGACGTAACCTAACTTTTAAATTTGTAAATCTATGCAGTATCAATGTAACGCTAGGTGGAGATTTTTCCGCTGGACGATTAATACATTCGTCTTAGTTTTCAGTTTTGATTGCATTTAATAAAAAAATATTAAAAGGAAAACTTCAAATTTCAAGCAGTATAAACGCAACACCTGATGTTGATTTTCGCTTCAAGATTTCCTAAGAAAGTCTCATTTTTCTTCCTAAATTGATATTAGAGACATAACCTAACTTTTAAATTTGTAAATCTATGCAGTATCAATGTAACGCTAGGTGGAGATTTTTCCGCTGGACGATTAATACATTCGTCTTAGTTTTCAGTTTTGATTGCATTTAATAAAAAAATATTAAAAAGAAAACTTCAAATTTCAAGCAGTATAAACGCAACACCTGATGTTGATTTTCGCTTCAAGATTTCCTAAGAAAGTCTCATTTTCTTCTAAAATTGATATTAGAGACGTAACCTACCGTTTAAATTTTTAAATCTCTGCCGTATCAATGTAACGTTAGGTGGAGATTTTTTTCGCTGGTCGATTAATACATTCGTCTTAGTTTTCATTTTTGATTGCCTTTAATAAAAAAATATTGAAAAGACAACTTCAAATTTCAAGCAGTATAAACGAAACACCTGATGTTGTTTTTCGCTTCCAGATTTCCTAGGGATGTCGCAATTTTCTTCTGAAATTGATATTAGTGACGTAACCTAACTTTTAAATTTTTAAAACTATGCCGTACCGATGTAACGCTAGGTGGAGATTTATCCGCTGGTCGATTAACACATTCGTCTTAGTTTTCAGTTTTGATTGCATTTAATAAAAAATAATAAAGAGACAACTTCATATTTCAAGCAGTATTATACAAAACACCTGATGTTGATTTGCGCTTCAAGATTTTCTAAGAAAGTCTTAATTTACTCCTGAAATTGATATTACAGACGTCACCTAACTTTTAAATTTTTAATCTATGCCGTATTAATGTAACGCTAGGTGAAGATTTTTCCGCTGGTCGATTAATACATTCGTCTTAGTTTTCATTTTTGATTGCATTTAATAAAAAAATATTTAAAAGACAACTTCATATTTCAAGCAGTATAAACGAAACACCTGATGTTGATATGCACTTCAAGATTTCCTAAGAAAGACTCATTTTTCTTCCTAAATTGATATAAGAGACGTAACCTATCTTTTAAATTTGTAAATCTATGCAGTATCAATGTAACGCTAGGTGGAGATTTTTCCGCTGGACGATTAATACATTCGTCGTAGTTTTCAGTTTTGATTGCATTTAATAAAAAAATATTGAAAAGACAACTTCAAATTTCAAGCAGTATAAACGCAACACCTGATGTTGATTTTCACTTCAAGATTTCCTAAGAAATTCTCATTTTCTTCTAAAATTGATATTAGAGACGTAACCTACCGTTTAAATTTTTAAATCTCTGCCGTATCAATGTAACGTTAAGTGGAGATTTTCCGCTGGTCGATTAATACATTCGTCTTAGTTTTCATTTTTGATTGCTTTTAATAAAAAAATATTAAAAAGACAACTTCAAATTTCCAGCAGTATAAACGAAACACTTGATGATGATTTTCTCTTTAAGATTTCTTAAGGATGTCTCATTTTTCTTCCTAAATTAATATTAGAGACGTAACCTAACTTTTAAATTTTTAAATTCATGCTGTATCAGTGTAACGCTAGGTGGAGATTTTTCCGCTGGTCGGTTAATACATTCGTCTTAGTTTTCATTTTTGATTGCATTTAATAAAAAAATATTAAAAAGACAACTTCAAATTTCCAGCAGTATAAACGAAACACTTGATGATGATTTTCTCTTTAAGATTTCTTAAGGATGTCTCATTTTTCTTCCTAAATTAATATTAGAGACGTAACCTAACTTTTAAATTTTTAAATTTATGCCGTATCAGTGTAACGCTAGGTGGAGATTTTTCCGCTGGTCGATTAATACATTCGTCTTAGTTTTAATTAATGATTGCTTTTAATAAAAAATATTAAAAAGACAAATTCATATTTCAAGCAGTAAAACGAAACATCTGATGTTGATTTTCGCTTTAAGATTTTTGAAGTCTTATTGTTTTCTGAAATTGATATTAGTGACGAAACCTAACTTTTAAATTTTTAAATCTATGTCCTATTAATGTTACGCTAGGTTGAGATTTTTCCGCTGGCCGATTAATACATTTGTCTTAATTTCGATTTTTGATTGCTTTTAATAAAAAATATTAAAAAGACAACTTCAAATTTCAAGCAGTATATACAAAATATCTGATGTTGTTTTTTGCTTTAAGTTTTTCTAAGAAAGTCTTAATTTACTCCTGAAATTGATGTAAGAGACGTAACCTAACTTTTAAATTTATAAATCTATGCCGTATCAATGTAACACTAGGTGAAGATTTTTCCGCTGGTCAATTAATACATTCATCTTAGTTTTCAGTTTTGATTGCTTTTAATTAAAAAATATTAAAAAGACAACTTCTATATCAAGCAGTTTATACAAAACACCTGATGTTCTTTTTCGCTTCAAGATTTTTAAGAAAGTTTTAATTTACTCTTGAAAATGATATTAGAGACGTATCGTAACTTTTAAATTTTTAAATTTATGCAGTATCAATGTAACGCTAGGTGGAGATTTTTCCGCTGGTCGATTAATACATTCGTCTTAGTTTTCATTTTTGATTGCTTTTAATAAAAAAAAATTAAAAAGACAACTTCAAATTTCAAGCAGAATGAACGAAACACCTGATGTTGATTTGCGCTTCAAGATTTTGTAAGAATGTCTTAATTTACTATTGAAATTGATGTTAGAGACGTAACCTCACTCTTAAATTTTTAAATCTTTGCAGTATCAATGTAACACTAGGTGAAGATTTTTCCGCTGGTCGATTAATACATTCATCTTAGTTTTCAGTTTTGATTGCTTTTAATAAAAAAATATTAAAAAGACAACTTCAAATTTCAAGCAGTGTAAACGAAACACCTGATGTTGATATGCGCTTCAAGATTTTCTAAGAATGTCTCATTTTCTTCTGAAATTGATATTAGAGACGTAACCTAACTTTTAAATTTTTAAATCTATGCCGTATCAATGTAACGCTAGGTGGAGGTTTTTCCGCTGGTCGATTAATACATTCGTCTTAGTTTTCATTTTTGATTGCTTTTAATAAAAGAATATTAAAAAGACAACTTCATATTTCAAGCAGTATGTACGAAACACCTGATGTTGTTTTGTGCTTTAAGATTTTCTAAGAAAGTCTTAATTTACTCCTGAAATTGATATAAGAGACGTAACCTAACTTTTAAATTTATAAATCTATGCCGTATCAATGTAACGCCAGGTGGAGATTTTTCCGCTGGTCGGTTAATACATTCGTCTTAGTTTTAATTTTTGTTTGCTTTTAATAAAAAAATATTAAAAAGACAACTTCAAATTTCAAGCAGTATATACGAAACACCTGATGTTGATTTTCGCTCCAAGATTTTCTAAGGAAGTCTCATTTTTCTTCAAAAATTGATACAAGAGACGTAACCTAACTTTTAAATTTTTAAATCTTTGCAGTATCAATGTAACGCTGTGTGGAGATTTTTCCATTAGTCCGATAATAAATTCGTCATAATTTTCTTTTATGACTTTTTTACTCCAAAATTATTTAATTAAAAATCTTACCTCATACAGTATATACGAAACACCTGATGTTGATTTTCGCATCAAGATTTCAAAAGAATGTCTCATTTTTCTTCTAAAATTGATATTAGAGACGTAATCTAACTTTTAAATTTTTAAATCTATGCCGTACCAATGTAACGCTAGGTGGAGATTTTTCCGCTGGTCGGTTAATACATTCGTCTTAGTTTTAATTTTTGTTTGCTTTTAATAAAAAAATATTAAAAAGACAACTTCAAATTTCAAGCAGTATATACGAAACACCTGATGTTGATTTTCGCTCCAAGATTTTCTAAGGAAGTCTCATTTTTCTTCAAAAATTGATACAAGAGACGTAACCAAACTTTTAAATTTTTAAATCTTTGCAGTATCAATGTAACGCTGTGTGGAGATTTTTCCATTAGTCCGATAAAGAATTCGTCATAATTTTCTTTTATGACTTTTTTACTCCAAAATTATTTAATTAAAAATCTTACCTCATACAGTATATACGAAACACCTGATGTTGATTTTCGCATCAAGATTTCAAAAGAATGTCTCATTTTTCTTCTAAAATTGATATTAGAGACGTAATCTAACTTTTAAATTTTTAAATCTATGCCGTATCAATGTAACGCCAGGTGGAGATTTTTCCGCTGGTCGGTTAATACATTCGTCTTAGTTTTAATTTTTGTTTGCTTTTAATAAAAAAATATTAAAAAGACAACTTCAAATTTCAAGCAGTATATACGAAACACCTGATGTTGATTTTCGCTCCAAGATTTTCTAAGGAAGTCTCATTTTTCTTCAAAAATTGATACAAGAGACGTAACCTAACTTTTAAATTTTTAAATCTTTGCAGTATCAATGTAACGCTGTGTGGAGATTTTTCCATTAGTCCGATAATAAATTCGTCATAATTTTCTTTTATGACTTTTTTACTCCAAAATTATTTAATTAAAAATCTTACCTCATACAGTATATACGAAACACCTGATGTTGATTTTCGCATCAAGATTTCAAAAGAATGTCTCATTTTTCTTCTAAAATTGATATTAGAGACGTAATCTAACTTTTAAATTTTTAAATCTATGCCGTACCAATGTAACGCTAGGTGGAGATTTTTCCGCTGGTCGGTTAATACATTCGTCTTAGTTTTAATTTTTGTTTGCTTTTAATAAAAAAATATTAAAAAGACAACTTCAAATTTCAAGCAATATATACGAAACACCTGATGTTGATTTTCGCTCCAAGATTTTCTAAGGAAGTCTCATTTTTCTTCAAAAATTGATACAAGAGACGTAACCAAACTTTTAAATTTTTAAATCTTTGCAGTATCAATGTAACGCTGTGAGGAGATTTTTCCATTAGTCCGATAAAGAATTCGTCATAATTTTCTTTTATGACTTTTTTACTCCAAAATTATTTAATTAAAAATCTTACCTCATACAGTATATACGAAACACCTGATGTTGATTTTCGCATCAAGATTTCAAAAGAATGTCTCATTTTTCTTCTAAAATTGATATTAGAGACGTAATCTAACTTTTAAATTTTTAAATCTATGCCGTATCAATGTTACGCTAGGTGGAGATTTTTCCGCTGGTCGATTAATACATTCGTCTTAGTTTTTATTTTTGATTGCTTTTAGTAAAAAATTTTTAAAAGACAACTTCAAATCATCATCAGGTGTTTCGTTTATACTGCTTGAAATTTTAAGTTGTCTTTTTAATATTTTTTTATTAAAAGCAATAAAAACTGAAAACTAAGACGAATGTATTAATCGACCAGCGGTAAAATCTCCACCTAGCGTTACACTGATACGGCATAGATTTAAAAATTTAAAAGTTAGGATACGTCTCTAATATCAATTTAGGAAGATAAATGAGAATTTCTTAGAAAATCTTGAAGCGAAATACAACATCAGGTGTTTCATTTATACTGCTTGAAATTTGAAGTTGTCTTTTCAATATTTTTTTATTAAAAGCAATCAAAAATGAAAACTAAGACGAATGTATTAATCGACCAGCGGAAAAATCCCCACCTAGCGTTACATTGATACTGCATAGATTTAAAAATTTAAAAGGTAGGGTACGTCTCTAATATCAATTTAGTAAGAAAAATAAGACTTTCTCAGAAAATATTGAAGAGAAAATTAACATCAGGTGTTTCGTTTATACTGCTTGAAATTTGAAATTATTTTTTTAATATTTTTTTATTAAAAGCAATCAAAACTGAAATTTGAGACTAATGTATTAATCGACCAGCGGAAAAATCTCCACCTAGCGTTACATTGATATTACTTTGATTTAAAAATTTAAGAGTTGGGTTACGTCTCTAATATCAATTTAGGAAGAAAAATGAGACTTTCTTAGAAAATCTTGAAGCCCAAATCAACATCAGGTGTTTCGTTTATACTGCTTGAAATATGAAGTTGTCTTTTTAATATTTTTTATTAAAAGCAATCATTAATAAAAACTAAGACGAATGTATTAATCGACCAGCGGAAAAATCTCCACCTAGCGTTACACTGATACGGCATAAATTTAAAAATTTAAAAGTTAGGTTACGTTTCTAATATTAATTTAGGAAGAAAAATGAGACATCCTTAAGAAATCTTGAAGAGAAAATCATCATCAGGTGTTTCGTTTATACTGCTGGAAATTTGAAGTTGTCTTTTTAATATTTTTTAATTAAAAGCAATCAAAAATGAAAACTAAGACGAATGTATTAATCGACCAGCGGAAAATCTCCACCTAACGTTACATTGATATGGCAGAGATTTAAAAATTTAAGAGTGAGGTTACGTCTCTAATGTGAATTTGGGAAGAAAAATGAGACTTTCTTAGGAAATCTTGAAGCGAAAATCAACATCAGGTGTTGCGTTTATACTGCTTGAAATTTGAAGTTGTCTTTTTAATATTTTTTTATTAAATGCAATCAAAACTGAAAACTAAGACGAATGGATTAATCGTCCAGCGGAAAAATCTCCACCTAGCGTTACATTGATACTGCATAGATTTACAAATTTTAAAGTAAGGTTACGTCTCTTATATCAATTTAAGAAGAAAAATGAGTTCTTCTTAGAAAATCTTGAAGTGCAAATCAACATCAGGTGTTTCGTTTATACTGCTTGAAATAGGAGTTGCCTTTTTAATATTTTTTATTAAATGCAATCAAAACTGAAATTTGAGACCAATGTATTAATCGACCAGCGGAAAAATCTCCACCTATCGTTACACTGATATTACATAGAATTAAAAATTTAAAAGTTAGGTTACGTCTTCAATATCAATTTTAGAAGAAAATGAGACATTCTAAGAAAATCTTGAAGCGCAAATCAACATCAGGTGTTGCGTTTATACTGCTTGAAATTTGAAGTTGTCTTTTTAATATTTTTTTATTAAATGCAATCAAAACTGAAAACTAAGACGAATGTATTAATCGTCCAGCGGAAAAATCTCCACCTAGCGTTACATTGATACTGCATAGGTTTACAAATTTAAAAGTTAGGTTACGTCTCTTATATCAATTTAGGAGGAAAAATGAGTCTTTCTTAGGAAATCTTGAAGCGAAAATCAACATCGGGTATTTCGTTTATACTGCTGGATATTTGAAGTTGTCTTTTTAATATTTTGTTATTAAAAGCAATCAAAAATGAAAACTAAGACGAATGTATTAACCGACCAGCGGAAAAATCTCCACCTAGCGTTACATTGATACTGCATAGATTTAAAAATTTAAGAGTTAGGTTAGGACTCTAATATCAATTTCAGGAGTAAATTAAGACTTTCTTAGAAAATCTTGAAGCGAAAATCAACATCAGGTGTTTCGTTTATACTGATTGAAATATGAAGTTGTCTTTTTAATATTTTTTTATTAAAAGCAATCAAAAATGAAAACTAAGACGAATGTATTAATCGACCAGCGGAAAAATCTCCACCTAGCGTTACATTGATACTGCATAGATTTAAAAATTTAAAAGTTACGTTACGTTTCTAATACAAATTTCAATATTAAATTAAGACATTCTTAGAAAATCTTGAAGCGAATTTCAACATCAGGTGTTTCGTATATACTGCACGAATTTTGAAGTTGTCTCTTTAATATTTTTTATTAAAAGCAATCAAAACTGAAAACTAAGACGAATGTATTAATCGACCAGCGGAAAAATAACCTAGCGGTATATTGATACGGCATAGATTTAAAAATTTAAGAGTTACGTTACGTCTCTTATGTCATTTTAAGAAGAAAAATGAGACTTTCTTACATAATCTTGAAGCGCAAACCAACATCAGGTGTTTCGTATATACTGCACGAAATTTGAAGTTGTCTTTATAAAAATTTTTTACTAAAAGCAATCAAAACTGAAAACTAAGATGAATGTATTAATCGACCAGCGGAAAAATCTTCACCTGGCGTTACATTGCTACTGCATAGATTTAAAAATTTAAGAGTGAGGTTACGTCTCTAATGTGAATTTGGGAAGAAAAATGAGACTTTCTTAGAAAATCTTGAAGTGCAAATCAACATCAGGTGTTTCGTATATACTGCACGAAATTTGAAGTTGTGTTTTTAATATTTTTTATTAAAAGCAATCAAAAATAAAAACTAAGACGGATGTATTAATCGACCAGCATAAAAATTTCCACCTAGCGTTACATTGATACGGCATATATTTAAAAATTTAAAAGTTAGGTTACGTCTATGATATCAATTTTAGAAGAAAAATGAGACATTTATACGAAATCTTGAAGCGAAAATCAACATCAGGTGTTTCGTTCATTCTGCTTGAAATTTGAAGTTGTCTTTTTAATATTTTTTTATTAAAAGCAATCAAAAATGAAAACTAAGACGAATGTATTAATCGACCAGCGGAAAAATCTCCACCTAGCGTTACATTGATACTGCATAAATTTAAAAATTTAAAAGTTACGATACGTCTCTAATATCAATTTCAGGAGTAAATTAAAACTTTCTTAAAAATCTTGAAGCGAAAAACAACATCAGGTGTTTTGTATATACTGCTTGATATAGAAGTTGTCTTTTTAATATTTTTTTTATTAAAAGCAATCAAAAATGAAAACTAAGACGAATCTATTAATCGACCAGCGGAGAAATCTCCACCTAGCGTTACATTGATACTGTATAGATTTAAAAATTTAAAAGTTAGGTTACGTCTCTAATATCAATTTCAGGAGTAAATTAAGACTTTCTTAGAAAATCTTGAAGTGCAAATCAACATCAGGTGTTTCGTTTCTACTGCGTGAAATTTGAATTTGTCTTTTTAATTATTTTTGTATTAAGAGCAATCAAAATGAAAACTAAGATGAATGAATTAATCGCCCAGCGGAAGAATTTCCACCCAGCGTTACACTGATACGGCATAGATTTAAAAATTTAAAAGTTACGTTACGTCCCTTGTATCAAATTCAGGTTTAAATTAAGACATTCTTAGAGAATCTTGAAGCGCAAATCAACATCAGGTGTTTCGTTTAAACTGCTTGAAATAGGAGTTTCCTTTTTAATATTTTATTATTAAAAGCAGTCAAAACTGAAATTTGAGACTAATGTATTAATCGACCAACGGAAAAATCTCCACCTAGCGTTACATTGATACTGCACAGATTTAAAAATTTAAAAGTGACGTTACGTCTCTACTATCGATTTCAGAAGAAAATGAGACTTTCTTAGAAAAACTTGAAGCGCAAATCAACATCAGGTGTTTCGTATATACTGCACGAAAATTAAAGTGGTGTTTTTAATTTTTTATTAAAAGCAATCAAAACTGAAAACTAAGACGAAAGTACTAATCTACCGGCGGAAAAATCTCAACCTAGCGTTACATTGATACGGCATAGATTTAAAAATTTAAGAGTTAGGTTACGTCTCTAATATAAATTTCAAAAGAAAATAAGACTTTCTTTAAAAATCTTAAAGCGCAAAACAACATCAGGTGTTTCGTTTCTACTGCATAAAATATGCAGTTGTCTTTTAAATATTTTTTTATTTAAAGCAATCAAAAATAAAAACTAAGACGAATGTATTAACCGACCAGCGGAATAATCTCCACCTGGCGTTACATTGATACTGCATAGATTTAAAAATTTAAAAGTTAGGTTACGTCTCCAATATCCATTTTAGAAAAAAAATAAGACATTCTTAGGAAATCTTGAAGCGCAAACCAACATCAGGTGTTTCGTATATACTGTACGAGGTAAGATTTTTAATTAAATAATTTTGGAGTAAAAAAGTCAAAAAAGAAAATTATGACGAATTTATTATCGGACTGATGGAAAAATCTTCACACAGCGTTACATTGATACTGCAAAGATTTAAAAATTAAAAAGTTAGATTACGTCTCTAATATCAATTTTAGAACAAAAATTAGACATAATTAGGTAATCTTGAAGCGAAAATCAACATCAGGTGTTTCGTTCATACTGCTTGAAATTTGAAGTTGTCTTTTTAATATTTTTTTATTAAAACCAATCAAGACTGAAAACTAAGACGAATGTAATAATCGACCAGCGGAGAAATCTCCAACTCTCATTATCTTGACACGGCATAGATTTAAAAATTTACTAGTTAGATTAGGTCTCTAATAACACTTTCAGAAGAAAAATGAGACATTCTATGGAATTCTTGAAGCGAAAATCATCATCAGTTGTTTCGATTATACTGTATGAGGTTAGATTTCTAATTTAAATAATTTTGGAGTGAAAAAGTCATAAAAGAAAATTATGACGAATTTATTATCGGACTAATGGAAAAATCTCCACACAGCGTTACATTGATACTGCAAAGATTTAAAAATTAAAAAGTTAGATTACGTCTCTAATATCAATTTTAGAACAAAAATTAGACATAATTAGGTAATCTTGAAGCGAAAATCAACATCAGGTGTTTCGTTTATACATCTTGAAATTTGAAGTTGTCTTTTTAATATTTTTTTATTAAAAGCAATCAAAAATCCAAATTAAAACGAATGTATTAATCGACCAGCGGAAAAATCTCCACCTAGAGTTACATTGATACGGCATATATGTAAAAATTTAAAAGTTAGATTACGTCTCCAATATCAATTTCAGAAGAAAATAGGACGTTCTTAGGAAATCTTGAAGCGAAAAACAACATCAGGTGTTTCGTATATATTGCTTGAAATTTGAAGTTGTCTTTTTAATATTTTTTATTAATAGCAATAAAAATTGAAAACTATAACGAATGTATTAATCGACCAGCGGAAAGATCTCCATCTAGCATTATCTTGACACTGCATAGATTTAAAAATTTAAAAGTTAAATTATGTCTTTAATATCAATTTAGAAAGGAAAAGAAACTTTCTTAGAAAATCTTGAAGAGAAAATCAACATCGGATGTTTCGTTTATCCTGCTTGAATTGGAGTTGCCTTTTTAATATTTTTTTATTAAAAGCAATCAAAAATGAAAACTAAGACGAATGTATTAATCGACCAGCGGAAAAATCTCCACCTATCGTTACACTGATATTGCATAGAATTAAAAATTTAAAAGTTAGGTTACGTCTTCAATATCAATTTTAGAAGAAAATGAGACATTCTAAGAAAATCTTGAAGCGCAAATCAACATCAGGTGTTTCGTTTATCCTGCTTGAAATAGGAGTTGCCTTTTTAATATTTTTTAATTAAATGCAATCACAACTGAAATTTGAGACCAATGTATTAATCGACCAGCGGAATAATCTCCACCTGGCGTTACATTGATACTGCATAGATTTAAAAATTTAAAAGTTAGGTTACGTCTCCAATATCCATTTTAGAAAAAAAATAAGACATTCTTAGGAAATCTTGAAGCGCAAACCAACATCAGGTGTTTCGTATGTACTGTACGAGGTAAGATTTTTAATTAAATAATTTTGGAGTAAAAAAGTCAAAAAAGAAAATTATGACGAATTTATTATCGGACTGATGGAAAAATCTCCACACAGCGTTACATTGATACTGCAAAGATTTAAAAATTAAAAAGTTAGATTACGTCTCTAATATCAATTTTAGAACAAAAATTAGACATAATTAGGTAATCTTGAAGCGAAAATCAACATTAGGTGTTTCGTTTATACTGCTTGAAATTTGAAGTTGTCTTTTTAATATTTTCTTATTAAAACCAATCAAGACTGAAAACTAAGACGAATGTAATAATCGACCAGCGGAGAAATCTCCAACTCTCATTATCTTGACACGGCATAGATTTAAAAATTTACTAGTTAGATTAGGTCTCTAACAACACTTTCAGAAGAAAAATGAGACATTCTATGGAATTCTTGAAGCGAAAATCATCATCAGTTGTTTCGATTATACTGTATGAGGTTAGATTTCTAATTTAAATAATTTTGGAGTGAAAAAGTCATAAAAGAAAATTATGACGAATTTATTATCGGACTAATGGAAAAATCTCCACACAGCGTTACATTGATACTGCAAAGATTTAAAAATTAAAAAGTTAGATTACGTCTCTAATATCAATTTTAGAACAAAAATTAGACTTAATTAGGTAATCTTGAAGCGAAAATCAACATCAGGTGTTTCGTTTATACATCTTGAAATTTGAAGTTGTCTTTTTAATATTTTTTTATTAAAAGCAATCAAAAATCCAAATTAAAACGAATGTATTAATCGACCAGCGGAAAAATCTCCACCTAGAGTTACATTGATACGGCATATATGTAAAAATTTAAAAGTTTGGTTACGTCTCCAATATCAATTTCAGAAGAAAATAGGACGTTCTTAGGAAATCTTGAAGCGAAAAACATCATCAGGTGTTTCGTATATATTGCTTGAAATTTGAAGTTGTCTTTTTAATATTTTTTATTAATAGCAATAAAAATTGAAAACTATAACGAATGTATTAATCGACCAGCGGAAAGATCTCCATCTAGCATTATCTTGACACTGCATAGATTTAAAAATTTAAAAGTTAAATTACGTCTTTAATATCAATTTAGAAAGGAAAAGAAACTTTCTTAGAAAATCTTGAAGAGAAAATCAACATCGGATGTTTCGTTTATCCTGCTTGAAATAGGAGTTGCCTTTTTAATATTTTTTAATTAAATGCAATCAAAACTGAAATTTGAGACCAATGTATTAATCGACAAGCGGAAAAATCTCCACCTATCGTTACACTGATATTGCATAGAATTAAAAATTTACAAGTTAGGTTACGTCTTCAATATCAATTTTAGAAGAAAATGAGACATTCTAAGAAAATCTTGAAGCGCAAATCAACATCAGGTGTTGCGTTTATACTGCTTGAAATTTGAAGTTGTCTTTTTAATATTTTGTTATTAAAAGCAATCAAAAATGAAAACTAAGACGATTGTATTAACCGACCAGCGGAAAAATCTCCACCTAGCGTTACATTGATACTGCATAGATTTAAAAATTTAAGAGTTAGGTTAGGACTCTAATATCAATTTCAGGAGTAAATTAAGACTTTCTTAGAAAATATTGAAGCGAAAATCAACATCAGGTGTTTCGAATATACTGCTCGAAATTTGAAGTTGTCTTGTAAATATTTTTTTATTAAAAGCAATCAAAAATGAAAACTAAGATGAATGAATTAATCGACCAGCGGAAAAATTTCCACCCAGCGTTACACTGATACGTCATAGATTTAAAAATTTAAAAGTTACGTTACGTCCCTTATATCCATTTCAGGTTTAAATTAAGACATTCTTAGAAGATCTTGAAGCGCAAATCAACATCAGGTGTTTCGTTTATACTGCTTGAAATAGGAGTTTCCTCTTTAATATTTTATTATTAAAAGCAATCAAAACTGAAAACTAAGACGAATGTATTAATCGACCAGCGGAAAAATCTCCACCTAGCGTTACATTGATACTGCATAGATTTAAAAATTTAAAAGTTACGTTACGTTTCTAATACAAATTTCAAGATTAAATTAAGACATTCTTAGAAAATCTTGAAGCGAATTTCAACATCAGGTGTTCCGTATATACTGCACGAATTTTGAAGTTGTCTCTTTAATATTTTTATTAAAAGCAATCAAAAATAAAATCTAAGGCGAATGTATTAACCGACCAGCGGAATAATCTCCACCTGGCGTTACATTGATACTGCATAGATTTGAAAATTTAAAAGTTAGGTTACGTCTCCAATATCCATTTTAGAAAAAAAATAAGACATTCTTAGGAAATCTTGAAGCGCAAACCAACATCAGGTGTTTCGTATATACTGTATGAGGTAAAATTTTTAATTAAATAATTTTGGAGTAAAAAAGTCATAAAAGAAAATTATGACGAATTTATTATCGGACTGATGGAAAAATCTCCACACAGCGTTACATTGATACTGCAAAGATTTAAAAATTAAAAAGTTAGATTACGTCTCTAATATCAATTTTAGAACAAAAATTAGACATAAATAGGTAATCTTGAAGCGAAAATCAACATCAGGTGTTTCGTTTATACTGCTTGAAATTTGAAGTTGTCTTTTTAATATTTTTTTATTAAAAGCAATCAAAAATCCAAATTAAAACGAATGTATTAATCGACCAGCGGAAAAATCTTCACCTAGAGTTACATTGATACGGCATATATGTAAAAATTTAAAAGTTAGATTACGTCTCCAATATCAATTTCAGAAGAAAATAGGACGTTCTTAGGAAATCTTGAAGCGAAAAACAACATCAGGTGTTTCGTATATATTGCTTGAAATTTGAAGTTGTCTTTTTAATATTTTTTATTAATAGCAATAAAAATTGAAAACTATAACGAATGTATTAATCGACCAGCGGAAAAATCTCCATTTAGCATTATCTTGACACTACATAGATTTAAAAATTTAAAAGTTAAATTACGTCTTTAATATCAATTTAGAAAGGAAAAGAAACTTTCTTAGAAAATCTTGAAGAGAAAATCAACATCGGATGTTTCGTTTATCCTGCTTGAAATTTGAAGTTGTCTTTTTAATTTTTTTTTATTAAAACCAATCAAGACTGAAAACTAAGACGAATGTAATAATCGACCAGCGAAGAAATCTCCAACTCTCATTATCTTGACACGGCATAGATTTAAAAATTTACTAGTTAGATTAGGTCTCTAATAACACTTTCAGAAGAAAAATGAGACATTCTATGGAATTCTTGAAGCGAAAATCATCATCAGTTGTTTCGATTATACTGTATGAGGTTAGATTTCTAATTTAAATAATTTTGGAGTGAAAAAGTCATAAAAGAAAATTATGACGAATTTATTATCGGACTAGCGGAAACTTCTCCACACAGCGTTACTTTGATACAGCATAGATTTAAAAAATAAAAAATTAGGTTACGTCCTTCATATCAATTTAGGAAGAAAAATGAGACTTTCTCAGAAGATCTTGAAGCGAAAATCAAAATCATGTGTTTCGTTTATACTGCTTGAAATTTGAATTAGTCCTTTTAATATTTTTTTATTAAAAGCAATCAAAAACGAAAACTAAGACGAATGTATTAATCGACCAGCGGAAAAATCTCCATCTAGCGTTACATTGATACTGCATAAATTTAAAAATTTAAAAGTTACGATACGTCTCTAATATCATTTTCAAGAGTAAATTAAAACTTTCTTAAAAATCTTGAAGCGAAAAAGAACATCAGGTGTTTTGTATAAACTGCTTGATATAGAAGTTGTCTTTTTAATATTTTTTAATTAAAAGCAATCAAAACTGAAAACTAAGATGAATGTATTAATCGACCAGCGGAAAAATCTTCACCTAGTGTTACATTGATACGGCATAGATTTATAAATTTAAAAGTTAGGTTACGTCTCTTACATCAATTTCAGGAGTAAATTAAGACTTTCTTAGAAAAACTTAAAGCAAAAAACAACATCAGATATTTTGTATATACTGCTTGAAATTTGAAGTTGTCTTTTTAATATTTTTTATTAAAAGCAATCAAAAATCGAAATTAAGACAAATGTATTAATCGGCCAGCGGAAAAATCTCAACCTAGCGTAACATTAATAGGACATAGATTTAAAAATTTAAAAGTTAGGTTTCGTCACTAATATCAATTTCAGAAAACAATAAGACTTCAAAAATCTTAAAGCGAAAATCAACATCAGATGTTTCGTTTTACTGCTTGAAATATGAATTTGTCTTTTTAATATTTTTTATTAAAAGCAATCATTAATTAAAACTAAGACGAATGTATTAATCGACCAGCGGAAAAATCTCCACCTAGCGTTACACTGATACGGCATAAATTTAAAAATTTAAAAGTTAGGTTACGTCTCTAATATTAATTTAGGAAGAAAAATGAGACATCCTTAAGAAATCTTAAAGAGAAAATCATCATCAAGTGTTCCGTTTATACTGCTGGAAATTTGAAGTTGTCTTTTTAATATTTTTTTATTAAATGCAATCAAAAATGAAAACTAAGACGAATGTATTAACCGACCAGCGGAAAAATCTCCACCTAGCGTTACACTGATACAGCATAAATTTAAAAATTTAAAAGTTAGGTTACGTCTCTAATATTAATTTAGGAAGAAAAATGAGACATCCTTAAGAAATCTTAAAGAGAAAATCATCATCAAGTGTTTCGTTTATACTGCTGGAAATTTGAAGTTGTCTTTTTAATATTTTTTTATTAAAAGCAATCAAAAATGAAAACTAAGACGAATGTATTAATCGACCAGCGGAAAATCTCCACCTAACGTTACATTGATACGGCAGAGATTTAAAAATTTAAACGGTAGGTTACGTCTCTAATATCAATTTTAGAAGAAAATGAGAATTTCTTAGGAAATCTTGAAGCGAAAATCAACATCAGGTGTTGCGTTTATACTGCTTGAAATTTGAAGTTGTCTTTTCAATATTTTTTTATTAAATGCAATCAAAACTGAAAACTACGACGAATGTATTAATCGTCCAGCGGAAAAATCTCCACCTAGCGTTACATTGATACTGCATAGATTTACAAATTTAAAAGATAGGTTACGTCTCTTATATCAATTTAGGAAGAAAAATGAGTCTTTCTTAGGAAATCTTGAAGTGCATATCAACATCAGGTGTTTCGTTTATACTGCTTGAAATATGAAGTTGTCTTTTAAATATTTTTTTATTAAATGCAATCAAAAATGAAAACTAAGACGAATGTATTAATCGACCAGCGGAAAAATCTTCACCTAGCGTTACATTGATACGGCATAGATTAAAAATTTAAAAGTTAGGTGACGTCTGTAATATCAATTTCAGGAGTAAATTAAGACTTTCTTAGAAAATCTTGAAGCGCAAATCAACATCAGGTGTTTTGTATAATACTGCTTGAAATATGAAGTTGTCTCTTTATTATTTTTTATTAAATGCAATCAAAACTGAAAACTAAGACGAATGTGTTAATCGACAGGCGGATAAATCTCCACCTGGCGTTACATCGGTACGGCATAGTTTTAAAAATTTAAAAGTTAGGTTACGTCACTAATATCAATTTCAGAAGAAAATTGCGACATCCCTAGGAAATCTGGAAGCGAAAAACAACATCAGGTGTTTCGTTTATACTGCTTGAAATTTGAAGTTGTCTTTTCAATATTTTTTTATTAAAGGCAATCAAAAATGAAAACTAAGACGAATGTATTAATCGACCAGCGGAAAAATCTCCACCTAGCGTTACATTGATACTGCATAGATTTACAAATTTAAAAGATAGGTTACGTCTCTTATATCAATTTAGGAAGAAAAATGAGTCTTTCTTAGGAAATCTTGAAGTGCATATCAACATCAGGTGTTTCGTTTATACTGCTTGAAATATGAAGTTGTCTTTTAAATATTTTTTTATTAAATGCAATCAAAAATGAAAACTAAGACGAATGTATTAATCGACCAGCGGAAAAATCTTCACCTAGCGTTACATTGATACGGCATAGATTAAAAATTTAAAAGTTAGGTGACGTCTGTAATATCAAATTCAGGAGTAAATTAAGCCTTTCTTAGAAAATCTTGAAGCGCAAATCAACATCAGGTGTTTTGTATAATACTGCTTGAAATATGAAGTTGTCTCTTTATTATTTTTTATTAAATGCAATCAAAACTGAAAACTAAGACGAATGTGTTAATCGACCAGTGGATAAATCTCCACCTAGCGTTACATCGGTACGGCATAGATTTAAAAATTTAAAAGTTAGGTTACGTCTCTAATATCAATTTCAGAAGAAAAATGAGCCATTCTTAGGAAATCTTGAAGTGCAAATCAACATCAGGTGTTTCGTTTATACTGCTTGAAATAGGAATTGCCTTTTTAATATTTTTTATTAAAAGCAATCAAAACTGAATTATGAGACTAATGTATTAATCGACCAGCGGAAAAATCTCCACCTATCGTTACACAGATATTGCATAGAATTAAAAATTTAAAAGTTAGGTTACGTCTTCAATAACAATTTTAGAAGAAATGAGACTATCTAAGAAAATCTTGAAGCGAAATTCAACATCAGGTGTTTCGTATATACTGCTTGAAATTTGAAGTTGTCTTTTAATATTTTTTTATTAAAAGCAATCAAAAATCGAAATAAAGACGAATGTATTAATCGTCCAGCGGAAAAATCTCCACCTAGCGTTACATTGATACTGCATAGATTTACAAATTTAAAAGTTAGGTTATGTCTCTAATATCAATTTAGGAAGAAAAATGAGACTTTCTTAGGAAATCTTGAAGCGAAAATCAACATCAGGTGTTGCGTTTATACTGCTTGAAATTTGAAGTTTTCTTTTTAATATTTTTTTATTAAATGCAATCAAAACTGAAAACTAAGACGAATGTATTAATCGTCCAGCGGAAAAATCTCCACCTAGCGTTACATTGATACTGCATAGATTTACAAATTTAAAAGTTAGGTTACGTCTCTTATATCAATTTCAGAAGAAAAATGAGACATTCTTAGAAAATCTTGAGGCGCAAAACATTATCAGGTGTTTCGTTTATACTGCTTGAAATTTGAAGTTGTCTTTTTAATTATTTTTGTATTAAGAGCAATCAAGATGAAAACTAAGACGAATGTATTAATCGAACAGCGGAAAAATCTCCACCTAGCGATACACTGATACGGCATATAATTAAAAATTTAAAAGTTACGTTACGTCTCCAATTTCAATTTCAGAAGAAAAATGAGACGTTCTTAGGAAATCTTGAAGAGAAAATCAACATCAGAAGTTTTGTTTATACTGCTTGAAATTTGAAGTTGTCTTTTAATATTTTTTTATTAAAAGCAATCAAAAATCGAAATAAAGACGAATGTATTAATCGACCAGCGGAAAAATCTCCACCTAGCGTTACATTGGTACGGCATAGATTTAAAAATTTAAAAGTTAGATTACGTCTCTAATATCACTTTCAGAAGAAAAATGAAACATTCTTAGGAAATCTTGAAGCGTAAATCAAAATAAGGTGTTTCGTTTATACTGCAGGAAATTTGAAGTTGTCTTTTAATATTTTTTTAATAAAAGCAATCAAATATCGATATGAAGACGAATGTATTAATCGACCAGCGGAAAAATCTCCACCTAGCATTATCTTGACACGGCATAGATTTAAAAATTAACTAGTTAAGTTACGTCTCTAATTTCAATTTCAGAAGAAAAGTGAGACATTCTTAGGAAATCTTGAAGCGAAAATCAACATCAGAAGTTTTGTTTATACTGCTTGAAATTTGAAGTTGTCTTTTAATATTCTTTTATTAAAAGCAATCAAAAATGAAAACTAAGACAAATGTATTAATCTACCAGCGGAAAAATCTCCACCTAGCGTTACATTGATACGGCATAAATTTAAAAATTTAAAAGTTAGGTAACGTCTCTAATATCAATTTCAGAAGAAAAATGAGCCGTTCTTAGGAAATCTTGAAGTGCAAATCAACATCAGGTGTTTCGTTTATACTGCTTGAAATAGGAATTGCCTTTTTAATATTTTTTATTAAAAGCAATCAAAACTGAATTTTGAGACTAATGTATTAATCGACCAGCGGAAAAATCTCCACCTATCGTTACACAGATATTGCATACAATTAAAAATTTAAAAGTTAGGTTACGTCTTCAATAACAATTTTAGAAGAAATGAGACTATCTAAGAAAATCTTGAAGCGAAATTCAACATCAGGTGTTTCGTATATACTGCTTGAAATTTGAAGTTGTCTTTTAATATTTTTTTATTAAAAGCAATCAAAAATCGAAATAAAGACGAATGTATTAATCGACCAGCGGAAAAATCTCCACCTAGCGTTACATTGGTACGGCATAGATTTAAAAATTTAAAAGTTAGATTACGTCTCTAATATCACTTTCAGAAGAAAAATGAAACATTCTTAGGAAATCTTGAAGCGTAAATCAAAATAAGGTGTTTCGTTTATACAGCAGGAAATTTGAAGTTGTCTTTTAATATTTTTTTAATAAAAGCAATCAAATATCGATATGAAGACGAATGTATTAATCGACCAGCGGAAAAATCTCCACCTAGCATTATCTTGACACGGCATAGATTTAAAAATTAACTAGTTAAGTTACGTCTCTAATTTCAATTTCAGAAGAAAAATGAGACATTCTTAGGAAATCTTGAAGCGAAAATCAACATCAGAAGTTTTGTTTATACTGCTTGAAATTTGAAGTTGTCTTTTAATATTTTTTTATTAAAAGCAATCAAAAATGAAAATTAAGACGAATGTATTAACCGACCAGCGGAAAAATCTTCACCTGGCGTTACATTAATAGGGCATAGATTTAAAAATTTAAAAGTTAGGTTTCGTCACTAATATCAATTTCAGAAAACAATAAGACTTCAAAAATCTTGAAGCGAATATCAACATCAGGTGTTTCGTATATACTGCACGAAATTTGAAGTTGTCTTTTAATATTTTTTTATTAAAAGCAATCAAAAATGAAAACTAAGACAAATGTATTAATCGACCAGCGGAAAAATCTCCACCTAGCGTTACATTGATACGATATAGATTTAAAAATTTAAAAATTAGGTTAAGTCTCTAGCATCAATTTCAGGAGTAAATTAAGACTATCTTAGAAAATTTTGAAGCGCAAATCAACATCAGGTGTTTCGTATATACAGCTTGAAATTTGAAGTTGTCTTTTTAATATTTTTTATTAAAAGCAATCAAAATTGAAAACTAAGACGAATGTATTAATCGACCAGCGGAAGAATCTCCCCACAGCGTTACATTAATACTGCATAGATTTACAAATTTAAAAGTTACGTCACGTCTCCAATATCAATTTAGGAAGAAAAATGAGACTTTCTTAGAAAATCTTGAAGTGCAAATCAACATCAGGTGTTTCGATTATACTGCTTGAAATAGGAGTTGCCTTTTTAATATTTTTTTATTAAAAGTAATCAAAACTTAAATTTGAGATTAATGTATTAATCGACCAGCGGAAAAATCTCCTCCTAGCGTTACATTGATACTGCAAAGATTTAAAAATTTAAGAGTTAGGTTACGTCTCTAATATCAATTTCAGAAGAAAATAAGACATTCTTAGAAAATCTTGAAGCGCAAACCAACATCAGGTGTTTCGTATATACTGTATGAGGTAAGATTTTTAATTAAATAATTTTGAAGTAAAAAAGTCATAAAAGAAAATTTTGACGAATTTATTATCGGACTAATGGAAAAATCTCCACACAGCGTTACATTGATACTGCAAAGATTTAAAAATTTAAAAGTTGAATTACGTCTCTAATATCAATTTCAGAAGAAAATGAGACATTCTTAGAAAATCTTGAAGCGCATATCAACATCAGGTGTTTAGTTTACACTGCTTGAAATTTGAAGTTGTCTTTTTAATATTTTTTTATTATAAGCATTCAAAACTGAAAACTAAAATGAATGTATTAATCGACCAGCGGAAAAATCTCCATCTAGCGTTACACTGATACGTCATAAATTTAAAGATTTCAAAGTTACGTTACGTCTCTTATATCAATTTCAAGAGTAAATTAAGACATTCTTAGAAAATCTAGAAGCGCATATCAACATCAGGTGTTTAGTTTACACTGCTTGAAATTTGAAGTTGTCTTTTTAATATTTTTTTATTAAAAGCAATCAAAAATGAAAACTAAGACGAATGTAATAATCGACCAGCGGAAAAATCTCCACCTAGCGTTGCATTGATACGGCAGAGATTTAAAAATTTAAAAGTTTGGTTACGTCTCTAATATCAATTTAGGAAGGAAAATGAGACATTCTAAGAAAATCTTGAAGCGCATATCAACATCAGGTGTTGCGTTTATACTGCTTGAAATATGAAGTTGTCTTTTTAATATTTTTCTATTAAAAGCAATCAAAACTGAAATTTAAGACGAATGTATTAATCGACCAGCGGAAAAATCTCCACCAAGCGTTACATTGATACTGCATAGATTTAAAAATTTAAAAGTTAGGTTACGTCTCTAATGTCATTTTAAGAAGAAAAATTAGACTATCTTACAAAATCTTGAAGCGCCAACCAACATCAGGTGTGTCGTATATACTGCACGTAATTTGAAGTAATCTTTTTAAATTTTTTTTACTAAAAGCAATCAAAAATAAATACTAAGACGAATGTATTAATCGACCAGCGGAAAAATCTTCACCTAGCGTTACATTGATACTGCATAGATTTAAAAATTTAAAAGTTAGGTTACGTCTCTAATATCAATTTAGGAAAAAAATGAGTCTTTCTTAGAAAATCTTAAAACGCAAAACAACATCAGGTGTTTCGTACATACTGGTTGAAATTTGAAGTTGTCTTTTTAATATTTTGTTATTAAAAGCAATCAAAATTGGAAACTAAGACGAATGTACTAATCGACCAGCGGAAAAATCTCCACCAAGCGTTACATTGATACTGCATAGATTTAAAAATTTAAAAGTTAGGTTACGTCTCTAATATCAATTTTATAAGAAAATGAGACATTCTTAGGAAATCTTGAAGCGAAAATCAACATCAGGTATTGCGTTTATACTGCTTGAAATGTGAAGTTGTCTTTTTAATATTTTTTTATTAAATACAATCAAAAAAAAAAAACTAAAATGAATGTATTCATCGACTAGCGGAAAAATCTCCACCTAGCGTTACAATGATACTGCATAGATTTACAAATTTAAAAGTTACGTCACGTCTCCAATATCAATTTAGGAAGAAAAATGAGACTTTCTTAGAAAATCTTGAAGTGCAAATCAACATCAGGTGTTTCGTTTATACTGCTTGAAATAGGAGTTGCCTCTTTAATATTTTTTTATTAATAGCAATCAAAACTTAAATTTGGGACTAATGTATTAATCGACCAGCGGAAAAATCTCCCCCTAGCGTTACATTGATATTGCATAGATTTAAAAATTATAAGTTAGGTTACGTCTTCAATATCAATTTTAGAAGAAAATGAGACTATCTAAGAAAATCTTGAAGCGAAATTCAACATCAGGTGTTTCGTATATACTGCTTGAATTTTGAAGTTCTCTTTTTAATATTTTTTTATTAAAAGCAATCAAAACTGAGAACTAAGACGAATGTAATAATCGACCAGCGGAAAAATCTCCACCTAGCGTTGCATTGATACGGCATAGATTTAAAAATTTAAAAGTTTGGTTACGTCTCTAATATCAATTTCAGAATAAAATGAGACTTTCTTAGAAACTCTTGGAGCGCAAACCAACATCAGGTGTTTCGTATATACTGCTTGAATTTTGAAGTTGTCTTTTTAATATTTTTTATTAAAAGCAATCATTAATAAAAACTAAGACGAATGTATTAATCGACCAGCGGAAAAATCTCCACCTAGCGTTACACAGATATTGCATAGAATTAAAAATTTAAAAGTTAGGTTACGTCTTCAATATCAATTTTAGAAGAAATGAGACTATCTAAGAAAATCTTGAAGCGAAATTCAACATTAGGTGTTTCGTATATACTGCTTGAAATTTGAAGTTGTCTTTTTAATATTTTTTTATTAGAAGCAATCAAAAATGAAAACTAAGACGAATGTATTAATCGACCAGCGGAAAAATCTCCACCTAGCGTTACAATGATACGGCATAGATATAAAAATTTAAAAGTAAGGTTCCCTCACTAATATCAATTTCAGAAAAAAATAAGACTTTCTTCCAAAATCTTGAAGCGAAAATCAACATCAGGTGTTTCGTTTATACTGCTTGAAATTTGAAGTTGTCTTTTTAATATTTTTTTATTAAAAGCAATCAAAAATCCAAATTAAAACGAATGTATTAATCGACCAGCGGAAAAACCTCCACCTAGAGTTACATTGATACGGCATATATTTAAAAATTTAAAAGTTAGATTACGTCTCCAATAACAATTTCAGAAGAAAATAGGACGTTCTTAGAAAATCTTGAAGCGAAAAACAACATCAGGTGTTTCGTATATATTGCTTGAAATTTGAAGTTGTCTTTTTAATATTTTTTTATTAGAAGCAATCAAAAATGAAAACTAAGACGAATGTATTAATCGACCAGCGGAAAAATCTCCACCTAGCGTTACAATGATACGGCATAGATATAAAAATTTAAAAGTAAGGTTCCCTCACTAATATCAATTTCAGAAAAAAATAAGACTTTCTTCCAAAATCTTGAAGCGAAAATCAACATCAGGTGTTTCGTATATACTGCTTGAAACTTGAAGTTGTCTTTTTAATATTTTTTTATTAAAAGCAATCAAAAATGAAAACTATAACGAATGTATTAATCGACCAGCGGAAAAATCTCCATCTAGCATTATCTTGACACTGCATAGATTTAAAAATTTAAAAGTTAAATTACGTCTTTAATATCAATTTAGAAAGGAAAAGAAACTTTCTTAGAAAATCTTGAAGAGAAAATAAAAATCATGTGTTTCGTTTACACTGCTTGAAATTTGAATTAGTCCTTTTAATATTTTTTTATTAAAAGCAATCAAAAATGAAAACTATAACGAATGTATTAATCGACCAGCGGAAAAATCTCCATCTAGCATTATCTTGACACTGCATAGATTTAAAAATTTACTAGTTAGACTACGTCACTAATTACAATTTCAGAAGAAAAATGAGACATTCTTAGGAAATCTTGAAGCGAAAATCAACATCAGGTGTTTCGTTTATACTGCTTGAAATTTGAAGTTGTCTTTATAATTTTTTATATTAAAAGCAATCAAAAATGAAAACTAAGACGAATGTATTAATCGAACAGCGGAAAAATCTCCACCTAGCGATACACTGATACGGAATAGATTTAAAAACTTAAGAGTGAGGTTACGTCTCTAACATCAATTTCAAAAGTAAATTAAGACATTCTTACAAAAGCTTGAAGGGAAAATCAACATCAGGTGTTTCGTTTATACTGCTTGAAATTTGAAGTTGTCTTTTTAATATTTTTTTATTAAAAGCAATCAAAAATGAAAACTAAGACGAATGTATTAATCGTACAGCGGAAATATCTCCACCTTACGTTACATTGATACGGCAGAGATTTAAAAATTTAAAAGTTAGGTTACGTCTCTAATATCAATTTTATAAGAAAATGAGACATTCTTAGGAAATCTTGAAGCGAAAATCAACATCAGGTATTGCGTTTATACTGCTTGAAATGTGAAGTTGTCTTTTTAATATTTTTTTATTAAATACAATCAAAAAAAAAAAACTAAAATGAATGTATTCATCGACTAGCGGAAAAATCTCCACCTAGCGTTACAATGATACTGCATAGATTTACAAATTTAAAAGTTACGTCACGTCTCCAATATCAATTTAGGAAGAAAAATGAGACTTTCTTAGAAAATCTTGAAGTGCAAATCAACATCAGGTGTTTCGTTTATACTGCTTGAAATAGGAGTTGCCTCTTTAATATTTTTTTATTAATAGCAATCAAAACTTAAATTTGGGACTAATGTATTAATCGACCAGCGGAAAAATCTCCCCCTAGCGTTACATTGATATTGCATAGATTTAAAAATTATAAGTTAGGTTACGTCTTCAATATCAATTTTAGAAGAAAATGAGACTATCTAAGAAAATCTTGAAGCGAAATTCAACATCAGGTGTTTCGTATATACTGCTTGAATTTTGAAGTTCTCTTTTTAATATTTTTTTATTAAAAGCAATCAAAACTGAGAACTAAGACGAATGTAATAATCGACCAGCGGAAAAATCTCCACCTAGCGTTGCATTGATACGGCATAGATTTAAAAATTTAAAAGTTTGGTTACGTCTCTAATATCAATTTCAGAATAAAATGAGACTTTCTTAGAAACTCTTGGAGCGCAAACCAACATCAGGTGTTTCGTATATACTGCTTGAATTTTGAAGTTGTCTTTTTAATATTTTTTATTAAAAGCAATCATTAATAAAAACTAAGACGAATGTATTAATCGACCAGCGGAAAAATCTCCACCTAACGTTACATTGATATGGTATAGGTTTAAAAATTTAAAAGTTAGGTTACGTCTCTAATATCAATTTAGGAAGGAAATTAAGACATTCTTAGAAAATCTTGAAGCGCAAATCAACATCAGGTGTTTCGTTTATACTGCTTGAAATAAGAGTTGCTTTTTTATATTTTTTATTAAAAGCAATCAAAAATGAAAACTAAGTCGAATGTATTAATCGACCAGCGGAAAAATCTCCACCTAGCGTTACATTGATACGACATAGATTTAAAAATTTAAAAATTAGGTAAAGTCTCTAGCATCAATTTCAGGAGTAAATTAAGACTATCTTAGAAAATTTTGAAGCGCAAATCAACATCAGGTGTTTCGTATATACTGCTTGAAATTTGAAGTTGTCTTTTTAATATTTTTTATTAAAAGCAATCAAAATTGAAAACTAAGACGAATGTATTAATCGACCAGCGGAAGAATCTCCCCACAGCGTTACATTAATACTGCATAGATTTACAAATTTAAAAGTTACGTCACGTCTCCAATATCAATTTAGGAAGAAAAATGAGACTTTCTTAGAAAATCTTGAAGTGCAAATCAACATCAGGTGTTTCGATTATACTGCTTGAAATAGGAGTTGCCTTTTTAATATTTTTTTATTAAAAGCAATCAAAACTTAAATTTGAGACTAATGTATTAATCGACTAGCGGAAAAATCTCCACCTAGCGTTACATTGATATTGCATAGATTTAAAAATTATAAGTTAGGTTACGTCTTCAATACCAATTTTAGAAAAAAATGAGACTATTTAAGAAAATCTTGAAGCGAAATTCAACATCAGGTGTTTCGTATATACTGCTTGAAGTGGAAGTTGTCTTTTTAATATTTTTTTATTAAAAGCAATCAAAAATAAAAACTAAGACGAATGTATTAATTGACCAGCGGAAAAATCACCACCTAGCGTTACACAGATACTGCAAAGATTTAAAAATTTAAGAGTTAGGTTACGTCTCTAATATCAATTTCAGAAGAAAATGAGACATTCTTAGAAAATCTTGAAGCGCAAACCAACATCAGGTGTTTCGTATATACTGTATGAGGTAAGATTTTTAATTAAATAATTTTGGAGTAAAAAAGTCATAAAAGAAAATTATGACGAATTTATTATCGGACTAATGGAAAAATCTCCACACAGCGTTACATTGATACTGCAAAGATTTAAAAATTTAAAAGTTGAATTACGTGTCTAATATCAATTTCAGAAGAAAATGAGACATTCTTAGAAAATCTTGAAGCGCAAACCAACATCAGGTGTTTCGTATATACTGTATGAGGTAAGATTTTTAATTAAATAATTTTGGAGTAAAAAAGTCATAAAAGAAAATTATGACGAATATATTATCTGACTATTGGAAAAATCTCCACACAGCGTTACATTGATACTGCAAAGATTTAAAAATTAATAAGTTGGATTACGTCTCTAATATCAATTTTAGAACAAAAATTAGACATAATTAGGTAATCTTGAAGCGAAAATCAACATCAGGTGTTTCATTTATACTGCTTGAAATTTGAAGTTGTCTTTTTAATATTTTTTTATTAAAAGCAATCAAAAATTCAAATTAAAACGAATGTATTAATCGACCAGCGGAAAAATCTCCACCTAGAGTTACATTGATACGGCATATATTTAAAAATTTAAATGTTAGATTACGTCTCCAATATCAATTTCAGAAGAAAATAGGACGTTCTTAGGAAATCTTGAAGCGAAAAACAACATCAGGTGTTTCGTATATATTGCTTGAAATTTGAAGTTGTCTTTTTAATATTTTTTATTAATAGCAATAAAAAATGAAAACTATAACGAATGTATTAATCGACCAGCGGAAAAATCTCCATCTAGCATTATCTTGACACTGCATAGATTTAAAAATTTACTAGTTAGGTTACGTCTCTAATTACAATTTCAGAAGAAAAATGAGACATTCTGAGGAAATCTTGATGCGCAAATCAACATCAGGTATTTCGTTTATACTGCTTAAATTAGGGAGTTGTCTTTTTAATATTTTTTTATTAAAAGCAATCAAAAATCGAAATTAAGACGAATGTATTAATCGACCAGCGGAAAAATCTCCACCTAGCGTTACATTGATACGGCATAGATTTAAAAATTTAAAAGTTAAATTTCGTCTCTAATATCAATTTAGAAAGTAAAAGAAACTTTCTTAGAAAATCTTGAAGAGAAAATCAACATCGGATGTTTCGTTTATCCTGCTTGAAATTTGAAGTTGTCTTGTTAATTTTTTTTATTAAAACCAATCAAGACTGAAAACTAAGACGAATGTAATAATCGACCAGCGGAAAAATCTCCAACTCTCATTATCTTGACACGGCATAGATTTAAAAATTTACTAGTTAGGTTACGTCTCTAATAACACTTTCAGAAGGAAAATGAGACATTCTATGGAATTCTTGAAGCGAAAATCATCATCAGTTGTTTCGATTATACTGTATGAGGTTAGATTTCTAATTTAAATAATTTTGGAGTGAAAAAGTCATAAAAGAAAATTATGATGAATTTATTATCGGACTAGCGGAAACTTCTTCACACAGCGTTACTTTGATACAGCATAGATTTAAAAAATAAAAAATTAGGTTACGTCCTTCATATCAATTTAGGAAGAAAAATGAGACTTTCTTAGAAAATCTTAAAGCGCATATCAACATCAGGTGTTTCGTTTACACTGCTTGAAATTTGAATTAGTCCTTTTAATATTTTTTTATTAAAAGCAATCAAAACTTAAATTTGAGACTAATGTATTAATCGACTAGCGGAAAAATCTCTCCTATTTGCGCTTCAAAATTTTCTAAGATAGTCTTAATTTACTCCTGAAAATGATGCTAGAGACTTTACCTAATTTTTAAATTTTTAAATCTATGTCGTATCAATGTAACGCTAGGTGGAGATTTTTCCGCTGGTCGATTAATACATTCGTCTTAGTTTTCATTTTTGATTGCTTTTAATAAAAAATATTGAAAAGGCATCTCCTTTTTCAAGCAGTATAATCGAAACACTTGATGTTGATTTGCACTTCAAGATTTTCTAAGAAAGTCTCATATTTCTTCCTAAATTGATATTGGAGACGTGACGTAACTTTTAAATTTGTAAATCTATGCAGTATTAATGTAACGCTGTGGGGAGATTCTTCCGCTGGTCGATTAATACATCCGTCTTAGTTTTCATTTTTGATTGCTTTTAATAAAAAAATATTAAAAAGACATATTCAAATTACCAGCAGAATATACGAAAGACCTGATGTTGGTTTGCGCTTCAAGATTTTCTAAGAAAGTCTCATTTTCTTCTGAAATCGATAGCAGAGACGAAACCTAACTTTTAAATTTTTAAATCTATGCAGTATTAATGTAACGCTAGGTGGAGATTTTTCCGCTGGTCGATTAATACATTCGTCTTAGTTTTCAGTTTTGATTGCTTTTAATAAAAAATATTAAAGCGACAACTTCATATTTCAAGCAGTATATACGAAACACTTGATGTTGATTTGCGCTACAAGATTTTCTAAGAAAGTCTCATTTTTCTTCTAAAATTGATATTAGAGACGTAATCTAACTTTTAAATTTTTTAATCTATGCCGTATCAATGTAACGCTAGGTGGAGATTTTTCGCTAATCGATTAGTACATTCGTCTTAAATTTCAGTTTTGATTGCTTTTAATAAAAACATATTAAAAAGACAACTTCAAATTTCGTGCAGTATATACGAAACACCTGATGTTGATTTGCGCTTCAAGATTTTCTAAGAGTCTCATTTTCTTCTGAAATTAATAGTAAAGACGTAACCTAACTTTTAAATTTTTAAATCTATGCCGTATCAATGTTACGCTAGGTGGAGATTTTTCCGCTGGTCGATTAATATATTCGTCATAGATTTCATTTTTGATAGCGTTTAATAAAAAAATTTTAAAAAGATAACTTAAAATTTCAAGCAGTTAACATTAATACTGCATAGATTTAAAAATTTAAAAGTTAGGTTACCTCTCTACTATCGATTTCAGAAGAAAATGAGACTTTCTTAGAAAATCTTGAAGCGCAAATCAACTTCAGGTTTTTCGTTTATACTGCTTGAAATAGAAGTTGTCTTTTCATATTTTTTTATTAAAAGCAATCAAAAATGAAAACTAAGACGAATGTATTAATCGACCAGCGGAAAAATCTACACCTAGCGTAACATTGATACGGCATAGATTTAAAAATTTAAAAGTTAAGTTACGTCTCTAATATCAATTTCAGGAGTAAATTAAGACTTTCTAAGAAAATCTTGAAGCGCAAATCAACATCAGGTGTTTCGTATATACTGCACGAAATTTGAAGTTGTCTTTTTAAAAATTTTTTACTAAAAGCAATCAAAACTGAAAACTAAGATGAATGTATTAATCGACCAGCGGAAAAATCATCACCTAGCGTTACATTGATACTGCATAGATTTAAGAATTTAAGAGTGAGGTTACGTCTCTAATATCAATTTCAATAGTAAATTAAGACATTCTTACAAAAGCTTGAAGTGCAAATCCACATAAGGTGTTTCGTTTATACTGCTTGAAATTTTAAGTTGTCTTTTCAATATTCTTTTATTAAAAGCAATCAAAAATGAAAACTAAGACGAATGTATTAACCGACCACCGGAAAAATCTCCACCTGGCGTTACATTGATACGGCATAGATTTAAAAATTTAAGAGTTAGGTTACGTCTCTAATGTCATTTTAAGAAGAAAAATGAGACTAACTTATAAAATCTTGAAGCGCAAACCAACATCAGGTGTTTCGTATATACTGCACGAAATTTGAAGTTGTGTTTTTAATATTTTTTATTAAAAGCAATCAAAAATAAAAACTAAGACGAATGTATTAACCGACCAGCGGAAAAATCTCACCCTAGCGTTACATTGATACTGCATAGATTTAAAAATTTAAGAGTTAGGTTACGTTTCTAATATCAATTTCAGGGGAAAATTAAGACTTTCTTAGAAAATCTTGAAGCGAAAATCAACAACAGGTGTTTCGTTTATACTGCATGAAATTTGAAGTTTTTTTTTAAATTTTTTTTATTAAAAGCAATCAAAAATAAAAACTAAGACGAATGTATTAATCGACCAGCGGAAGAATCTCCCCACAGCGTTACATTAATACTGCATAGATTTAAAAATTTAAAAGTTAGGTTACGTCTCTTGTATCAATTTTGGAAGAAAAATGAGACTTTCTCAGAAAGTCTTGAAGCGCAAATCAACATCAGGTGTTTCGTTTATACTGTTTGAAATATGAAGTAGTCTTTTTAATATTTTTTATTAAAAGCAATCAAAAATGAAAACTAAGACGAATGTATTAATCGACTAGCGGAAAAATCTCCACCTAGCGTTACATTGATACGGCAGAGATTTAAAAATTTAAAAGTTAGGTTACGTCTCTAATATCAATTTTAGAAGAAAATGAGACATTCTTAGGAAATCTTGAAGCGAAAATCAACATCAGGTATTGCGTTTATACTGCTTGAAATGTGAAGTTCTCTTTTTAATATTTTTTTATTAAAAGCAATCAAAAATAAAAACTAAGACGGATGTAATAATCGACCAGCGGAAAAATCTCCACCTAGCGTTACATTGATACGGCATAGATTTAAAAATTTAAGAGTTAGGTTACGTCTCTAATATAAATTTCAAAAGAAAATAAGACTTTCTTTAAAAATCTTAAAGCGCAAAACAACATCATGTGTTTCGTTTCTACTGCATAAAATATGCAGTTGTCTTTTAAATATTTTTTTATTAAAAGCAATCAAAAATAAAAACTAAGACGAATGAATTAACCGACCAGCCGAATAATCTCCACCTGGCGTTACATTGATAGTGCATAGATTTAAAAATTTAAAAGTTAGGTTACGTCTCTAATATCAATTTAGGAAAAAAATGAGTCTTTCTTAGAAAATCTTAAAACGCAAAACAACATCAGGTGTTTCGTACATACTGGTTGAAATTTGAAGTTGTCTTTTTAATATTTTGTTATTAAAAGCAATCAAAATTGGAAACTAAGACGAATGTACTAATCGACCAGCGGAAAAATCTCCACCAAGCGTTACATTGATACTGCATAGATTTAAAAATTTAAAAGTTAGGTTACGTCTCTTGTATCAATTTTGGAAGAAAAATGAGACTTTCTCAGAAAGTCTTGAAGCGCAAATCAACATCAGGTGTTTCGTTTATACTGTTTGAAATATGAAGTAGTCTTTTTAATATTTTTTATTAAAAGCAATCAAAAATGAAAACTAAGACGAATGTATTAATCGACTAGCGGAAAAATCTCCACCTAGCGTTACATTGATACGGCAGAGATTTAAAAATTTAAAAGTTAGGTTACGTCTCTAATATCAATTTTAGAAGAAAATGAGACATTCTTAGGAAATCTTGAAGCGAAAATCAACATCAGGTATTGCGTTTATACTGCTTGAAATGTGAAGTTCTCTTTTTAATATTTTTTTATTAAAAGCAATCAAAAATAAAAACTAAGACGGATGTAATAATCGACCAGCGGAAAAATCTCCACCTAGCGTTACATTGATACGGCATAGATTTAAAAATTTAAGAGTTAGGTTACGTCTCTAATATAAATTTCAAAAGAAAATAAGACTTTCTTTAAAAATCTTAAAGCGCAAAACAACATCATGTGTTTCGTTTCTACTGCATAAAATATGCAGTTGTCTTTTAAATATTTTTTTATTAAAAGCAATCAAAAATAAAAACTAAGACGAATGAATTAACCGACCAGCCGAATAATCTCCACCTGGCGTTACATTGATAGTGCATAGATTTAAAAATTTAAAAGTTAGGTTACGTCTCTAATATCAATTTAGGAAAAAAATGAGTCTTTCTTAGAAAATCTTAAAACGCAAAACAACATCAGGTGTTTCGTACATACTGGTTGAAATTTGAAGTTGTCTTTTTAATATTTTGTTATTAAAAGCAATCAAAAATGAAAAATAAGATGAATGAATTAATCGACCAGCGGAAAAATTTCCACCCAGCGTTACACTGATACGTCATAGATTTAAAAATTTAAAAGTTACGTTACGTCCCATATATCAATTTCAGGTTTAAATTAAGACATTCTTAGAAAATCTTGAAGCGCAAATCAACATCAGGTGTTTCGTTTATACTGCTTGAAATAGGAGTTTCCTTTTTATTATTTTATTATTATTTTATTATTAAAAGCAATCAAAACTGAAATTTGAGACTAATGTATTAATCGACCAGCGGAAAAATCTCCACCTAGCGTAACATTGATACTGCATAGATTTAAAAATTTAAAAGTTAGGTTACGTCTTTACTATCAATTTCAGAAGAAAATGAGACTTTCTTAGAAAATCTTGAAGCGCAAATCAACATCAGGTGTTTCGTTTACACTGTACGAAATTTGAAGTGGTGTTTTTAATATTTTTTATTAAAAGCAAACAAAACTGAATACTAAGACGAATGTACTAATCTACCGGCGGAAAAATCTCAACCTAGCGTTACATTGATACGGCATAGATTTAAAAATTTAAGAGTTAGGTTACGTCTCTAATATAAATTTCAAAAGAAAATAAGACTTTCTTTAAAAATTTTAAAGCGCAAAACAACATTAGGTGTTTCGTTTCTACTGCATAAAATATGCAGTTGTCTTTTAAATATTTTTTTATTAAAAGCAATCAAAAATAAAAACTAAGACGAATGTATTAACCGACCAGCCGAATAATCTCCACCTGGCGTTACATTGATAGTGCATAGATTTAAAAATTTAAAAGTTAGGTTACGTCTCTAATATCAATTTAGGAAAAAAATGAGTCTTTCTTAGAAAATCTTAAAACGCAAAACAACATCAGGTGTTTCGTACATACTGGTTGAAATTTGAAGTTGTCTTTTTAATATTTTGTTATTAAAAGCAATCAAAATTAGAAACTAAGACGAATGTACTAATCGACCAGCGGAAAAATCTCCACCAAGCGTTACATTGATACTGCATAGATTTAAAAATTTAAAAGTTAGGTTACGTCTTTACTATCAATTTCAGAAGAAAATGGGACTTTCTTAGAAAATCTTGAAGCGCATATCAACATCAGGTGTTTCATATAAACTGCACGAAATTTGAAGTTGTCTTTTTAATATGTTTTTATTAAAAAAAATCAAAACTGAAATTTAAGACGAATGTAATAATCGATTATCGAAAAATCTCCTCCTAGCGTTACATTGATACTGCATAGATTTAAAAATTTAAAAGTTAGGTAACGTCTCTAATATCAATTTTAGAAGAAAAATGAGACATTCTCACGAAATCTTGAAGCGAAAATCAACATCAAGTGTTTCGTTTATGCTGTATGAGGTTAGATTTTTTATTGAAATTATTTTGGAGTAAAAAAGGCATAAAAGAAAATTATGACGAATTAATTAACCGACCAGCGGAAAAATCTCCACCTGGCGTTACATTGATACGGCATAGATTTAAAAATTTAAGAGTTAGGTTACGTCTCTAATGTCATTTTAAGAAGAAAAATTAGACTATCTTACAAAATCTTGAAGCGCCAACCAACATCAGGTGTGTCGTATATACTGCACGTAATTTGAAGTTATCTTTTTAAATTTTTTTTACTAAAAGCAATCAAAAATAAATACTAAGACGAATGTATTAATCGACCAGCGGAAAAATCTCCACCTAGCGTTACATTGATACTGCTTAGATTTAAAAATTTAAAAGTTAGGTTACGTTTCTTATATCAATTTCAGGAGTAAATTAAGACTTTCTTAGAAAATCTTGAAGCAAAAATCAACATCAGGTGTTTCGTATATACTGCACGAAATTTGAAGTTGTCTTGTAAATATTATTTTATTAAAAGCAATCAAAAATGAAAAATAAGATGAATGAATTAATCGACCAGCGCAAAAATTTCCACCCAGCGTTACACTGATACGTCATAGATTTAAAAATTTAAAAGTTACGTTACGTCCCATATATCAATTTCAGGTTTAAATTAAGACATTCTTAGAAAATCTTGAAGCGCAAATCAACATCAGGTGTTTCGTTTATACTGCTTGAAATAGGAGTTTCCTTTTTATTATTTTATTATTATAAGCAATCAAAACTGAAATTTGAGACTAATGTATTAATCAACCAGCGGAAAAATCTCCACCTAGCGTAACATTGATACTGCATAGATTTAAAAATTTAAAAGTTAGGTTACGTCTCTAATTACAATTTCAGAAGAAAAATGAGACATTCTTAGGAAATCTTGAAGCGAAAATCAACATCAGGTGTTTCGTTTATACTGCTTGAAATTTGAAGTTGTCTTTATAATTTTTTTATATTAAAAGCAATCAAAAATGAAAACTAAGACGAATTTATTATCGGACTAATGGAAAAATCTCCACACAGCGTTACATTGATACTGCAAAGATTTAAAAATTGAAAAGTTAGATTACGTCTCTAATATCAATTTTAGAACAAAAATTAGACATAATTAGGTAATCTTGAAGCGAAAATCAACATCAGGTGTTTCGTTTATACTGCTTGAAATTTGAAGTTGTCTTTTTAATATTTTTTTATTAAAAGCAATCAAAAATCCAAATTAAAACGAATGTATTAATCGACCAGCGGAAAAACCTCCACCTAGAGTTACATTGATACGGCATATATTTAAAAATTTAAAAGTTAGATTACGTCTCCAATAACAATTTCAGAAGAAAATAGGACGTTCTTAGAAAATCTTGAAGCGAAAAACAACATCAGGTGTTTCGTATATATTGCTTGAAATTTGAAGTTGTCTTTTTAATATTTTTTATTAATAGCAATAAAAATTGAAAACTACAACGAATGTAATAATCGACCAGCGGAAAAATCTCCATCTAGCATTATCTTGACACTGCATAGATTTAAAAATTTAAAAGTTAAATTACGTCTTTAATATCAATTTAGAAAGGAAAAGAAACTTTCTTAGAAAATCTTGAAGAGAAAATAAAAATCATGTGTTTCGTTTACACTGCTTGAAATTTGAATTAGTCCTTTTAATATTTTTTTATTAAAAGCAATCAAAAATGAAAACTATAACGAATGTATTAATCGACCAGCGGAAAAATCTCCATCTAGCATTATCTTGACACTGCATAGATTTAAAAATTTACTAGTTAGACTACGTCTCTAATTACAATTTCAGAAGAAAAATGAGACATTCTTAGGAAATCTTGAAGCGAAAATCAACATCAGGTGTTTCGTTTATACTGCTTGAAATTTGAAGTTGTCTTTATAATTTTTTATATTAAAAGCAATCAAAAATGAAAACTAAGACGAATGTATTAATCGAACAGCGGAAAAATCTCCACCTAGCGATACACTGATACGGAATAGATTTAAAAACTTAAGAGTGAGGTTACGTCTCTAACATCAATTTCAAAAGTAAATTAAGACATTCTTACAAAAGCTTGAAGGGAAAATCAACATCAGGTGTTTCGTTTATACTGCTTGAAATTTGAAGTTGTATTTTTAATATTTTTTTATTGAAAGCAATCAAAAATGAAAACTAAGACGAATTTATTATCGGACTAATGGAAAAATCTCCACACAGCGTTACATTGATACTGCAAAGATTTAAAAATTGAAAAGTTAGATTACGTCTCTAATATCAATTTTAGAACAAAAATTAGACATAATTAGGTAATCTTGAAGCGAAAATCAACATCAGGTGTTTCGTTTATACTGCTTGAAATTTGAAGTTGTCTTTTTAATATTTTTTTATTAAAAGCAATCAAAAATCCAAATTAAAACGAATGTATTAATCGACCAGCGGAAAAACCTCCACCTAGAGTTACATTGATACGGCATATATTTAAAAATTTAAAAGTTAGATTACGTCTCCAATAACAATTTCAGAAGAAAATAGGACGTTCTTAGAAAATCTTGAAGCGAAAAACAACATCAGGTGTTTCGTATATACTGCTTGAATTTTGAAGTTCTCTTTTTAATATTTTTTTAATAAAAGCAATCAAAACTGAGAACTAAGACGAATGTAATAATCGACCAGCGGAAAAATCTCCACCTAGCGTTGCATTTATACGGCATAGATTTAAAAATTTAAAAGTTTGGTTACGTCTCTAATATCAATTTCAGAATAAAATGAGACTTTCTTAGAAACTCTTGGAGCGCAAACCAACATCAGGTGTTTCGTATATACTGCTTGAATTTTGAAGTTGTCTTTTTAATATTTTTTATTAAAAGCAATCATTAATAAAAACTAAGACGAATGTATTAATCGACCAGCGGAAAAATCTCCACCTAACGTTACATTGATATGGTATAGGTTTAAAAATTTAAAAGTTAGGTTACGTCTCTAATATCAATTTAGGAAGGAAATTAAGACATTCTTAGAAAATCTTGAAGCGCAAATCAACATCAGGTGTTTCGTTTATACTGCTTGAAATAAGAGTTGCTTTTTTATATTTTTTATTAAAAGCAATCAAAAATGAAAACTAAGTCGAATGTATTAATCGACCAGCGGAAAAATCTCCACCCAGCGTTACATTGATACGACATAGATTTAAAAATTTAAAAATTAGGTAAAGTCTCTAGCATCAATTTCAGGAGTAAATTAAGACTATCTTAGAAAATTTTGAAGCGCAAATCAACATCAGGTGTTTCGTATATACTGCTTGAAATTTGAAGTTGTCTTTTTAATATTTTTTATTAAAAGCAATCAAAATTGAAAACTAAGACGAATGTATTAATCGACCAGCGGAAGAATCTCCCCACAGCGTTACATTAATACTGCATAGATTTACAAATTTAAAAGTTACGTCACGTCTCCAATATCAATTTAGGAAGAAAAATGAGACTTTCTTAGAAAATCTTGAAGTGCAAATCAACATCAGGTGTTTCGATTATACTGCTTGAAATAGGAGTTGCCTTTTTAATATTTTTTTATTAAAAGCAATCAAAACTTAAATTTGAGACTAATGTATTAATCGACTAGCGGAAAAATCTCCACCTAGCGTTACATTGATATTGCATAGATTTAAAAATTATAAGTTAGGTTACGTCTTCAATACCAATTTTAGAAAAAAATGAGACTATTTAAGAAAATCTTGAAGCGAAATTCAACATCAGGTGTTTCGTATATACTGCTTGAAGTGGAAGTTGTCTTTTTAATATTTTTTTATTAAAAGCAATCAAAAATAAAAACTAAGACGAATGTATTAATTGACCAGCGGAAAAATCACCACCTAGCGTTACACTGATACTGCAAAGATTTAAAAATTTAAGAGTTAGGTTACGTCTCTAATATCAATTTCAGAAGAAAATGAGACATTCTTAGAAAATCTTGAAGCGCAAACCAACATCAGGTGTTTCGTATATACTGTATGAGGTAAGATTTTTAATTAAATAATTTTGGAGTAAAAAAGTCATAAAAGAAAATTATGACGAATTTATTATCGGACTAATGGAAAAATCTCCACACAGCGTTACATTGATACTGCAAAGATTTAAAAATTTAAAAGTTGAATTACGTGTCTAATATCAATTTCAGAAGAAAATGAGACATTCTTAGAAAATCTTGAAGCGCAAACCAACATCAGGTGTTTCGTATATACTGTATGAGGTAAGATTTTTAATTAAATAATTTTGGAGTAAAAAAGTCATAAAAGAAAATTATGACGAATTTATTATCTGACTATTGGAAAAATCTCCACACAGCGTTACATTGATACTGCAAAGATTTAAAAATTAATAAGTTGGATTACGTCTCTAATATCAATTTTAGAACAAAAATTAGACATAATTAGGTAATCTTGAAGCGAAAATCAACATCAGGTGTTTCATTTATACTGCTTGAAATTTGAAGTTGTCTTTTTAATATTTTTTTATTAAAAGCAATCAAAAATCCAAATTAAAACGAATGTATTAATCGACCAGCGGAAAAATCTCCACCTAGAGTTACATTGATATGGCATATATTTAAAAATTTAAATGTTAGATTACGTCTCCAATATCAATTTCAGAAGAAAATAGGACGTTCTTAGGAAATCTTGAAGCGAAAAACAACATCAGGTGTTTCGTATATATTGCTTGAAATTTGAAGTTGTCTTTTTAATATTTTTTATTAATAGCAATAAAAAATGAAAACTATAACGAATGTATTAATCGACCAGCGGAAAAATCTCCATCTAGCATTATCTTGACACTGCATAGATTTAAAAATTTACTAGTTAGGTTACGTCTCTAATTACAATTTCAGAAGAAAAATGAGACATTCTGAGGAAATCTTGATGCGCAAATCAACATCAGGTATTTCGTTTATACTGCTTAAATTAGGGAGTTGTCTTTTTAATATTTTTTTATTAAAAGCAATCAAAAATCGAAATTAAGACGAATGTATTAATCGACCAGCGGAAAAATCTCCACCTAGCGTTACATTGATACGGCATAGATTTAAAAATTTAAAAGTTAAATTTCGTCTCTAATATCAATTTAGAAAGTAAAAGAAACTTTCTTAGAAAATCTTGAAGAGAAAATCAACATCGGATGTTTCGTTTATCCTGCTTGAAATTTGAAGTTGTCTTGTTAATTTTTTTTATTAAAACCAATCAGGACTGAAAACTAAGACGAATGTAATAATCGACCAGCGGAAAAATCTCCAACTCTCATTATCTAGACACGGCATAGATTTAAAAATTTACTAGTTAGGTTACGTCTCTAATAACACTTTCAGAAGGACAATGAGACATTCTATGGAATTCTTGAAGCGAAAATCATCATCAGTTGTTTCGATTATACTGTATGAGGTTAGATTTCTAATTTAAATAATTTTGGAGTGAAAAAGTCATAAAAGAAAATTATGACGAATTTATTATCGGACTAGCGGAAACTTCTTCACACAGCGTTACTTTGATACAGCATAGATTTAAAAATTAAAAAATTAGGTTACGTCCTTCATATCAATTTTTGGAAGAAAAATGAGACTTTCTTAGAAAATCTTGAAGCGCATATCAACATCAGGTGTTTCGTTTACACTGCTTGAAATTTGAATTAGTCCTTTTAATATTTTTTTATTAAAAGCAATCAAAACTTAAATTTGAGACTAATGTATTAATCGACTAGCGGAAAAATCTCTCCTATTTGCGCTTCAAAATTTTCTAAGATAGTCTTAATTTACTCCTGAAAATGATGCTAGAGACTTTACCTAATTTTTAAATTTTTAAATCTATGTCGTATCAATGTAACGCTAGGTGGAGATTTTTCCGCTGGTCGATTAATACATTCGTCTTAGTTTTCATTTTTGATTGCTTTTAATAAAAAATATTGAAAAGGCATCTCCTTTTTCAAGCAGTATAATCGAAACACTTGATGTTGATTTGCACTTCAAGATTTTCTAAGAAAGTCTCATATTTCTTCCTAAATTGATATTGGAGACGTGACGTAACTTTTAAATTTGTAAATCTATGCAGTATTAATGTAACGCTGTGGGGAGATTCTTCCGCTGGTCGATTAATACATCCGTCTTAGTTTTCATTTTTGATTGCTTTTAATAAAAAAATATTAAAAAGACATATTCAAATTACCAGCAGAATATACGAAAGACCTGATGTTGGTTTGCGCTTCAAGATTTTCTAAGAAAGTCTCATTTTCTTCTGAAATCGATAGCAGAGACGAAACCTAACTTTTAAATTTTTAAATCTATGCAGTATTAATGTAACGCTAGGTGGAGATTTTTCCGCTGGTCGATTAATACATTCGTCTTAGTTTTCAGTTTTGATTGCTTTTAATAAAAAATATTAAAGCGACAACTTCATATTTCAAGCAGTATATACGAAACACTTGATGTTGATTTGCGCTACAAGATTTTCTAAGAAAGTCTCATTTTTCTTCTAAAATTGATATTAGAGACGTAATCTAACTTTTAAATTTTTTAATCTATGCCGTATCAATGTAACGCTAGGTGGAGATTTTTCGCTAATCGATTAGTACATTCGTCTTAAATTTCAGTTTTGATTGCTTTTAATAAAAACATATTAAAAAGACAACTTCAAATTTCGTGCAGTATATACGAAACACCTGATGTTGATTTGCGCTTCAAGATTTTCTAAGAAAGTCTCATTTTCTTCTGAAATTAATAGTAAAGACGTAACCTAACTTTTAAATTTTTAAATCTATGCCGTATCAATGTTACGCTAGGTGGAGATTTTTCCGCTGGTCGATTAATATATTCGTCTTAGTTTTCATTTTTGATAGCGTTTAATAAAAAAATTTTAAAAAGATAACTTAAAATTTCAAGCAGTTAACATTAATACTGCATAGATTTAAAAATTTAAAAGTTAGGTTACCTCTCTACTATCGATTTCAGAAGAAAATGAGACTTTCTTAGAAAATCTTGAAGCGCAAATCAACTTCAGGTTTTTCGTTTATACTGCTTGAAATAGAAGTTGTCTTTTCATATTTTTTTATTAAAAGCAATCAAAAATGAAAACTAAGACGAATGTATTAATCGACCAGCGGAAAAATCTACACCTAGCGTAACATTGATACGGCATAGATTTAAAAATTTAAAAGTTAAGTTACGTCTCTAATATCAATTTCAGGAGTAAATTAAGACTTTCTAAGAAAATCTTGAAGCGCAAATCAACATCAAGTGTTTCGTATATACTGCTTGAAATATGAAGTTGTCGCTTTAATATTTTTTATTAAAAGCAATCAAAACTGAAAACTAAGACGAATGTATTAATCGACCACCGGAAAAATCTCCACCTAGCGTTACATTAATACTGCATAGATTTAAAAATTTAAAAGTTAGGTTTCGTCTCTGCTATCGATTTCAGAAGAAAATGAGACTTTCTTAGAAAATCTTGAAGCGCAAACCAACATCAGGTCTTTCGTATATTCTGCTGGTAATTTGAATATGTCTTTTTAATATTTTTTTATTAAAAGCAATCAAAAATGAAAACTAAGACGGATGTATTAATCGACCAGCGGAAGAATCTCCCCACAGCGTTACATTAATACTGCATAGATTTACAAATTTAAAAGTTACGTCACGTCTCCAATATCAATTTAGGAAGAAATATGAGACTTTCTTAGAAAATCTTGAAGTGCAAATCAACATCAAGTGTTTCGATTATACTGCTTGAAAAAGGAGATGCCTTTTCAATATTTTTTATTAAAAGCAATCAAAAATGAAAACTAAGACGAATGTATTAATCGACCAGCGGAAAAATCTCCACCTAGCGTTACATTGATACGGCATATATTTAAAAATTTAAAAGTTAGATTACGTCTCCAATAACAATTTCAGAAGAAAATAGGACGTTCTTAGAAAATCTTGAAGCGAAAAACAACATCAGGTGTTTCGTATATACTGCTTGAATTTTGAAGTTCTCTTTTTAATATTTTTTTAATAAAAGCAATCAAAACTGAGAACTAAGACGAATGTAATAATCGACCAGCGGAAAAATCTCCACCTAGCGTTGCATTTATACGGCATAGATTTAAAAATTTAAAAGTTTGGTTACGTCTCTAATATCAATTTCAGAATAAAATGAGACTTTCTTAGAAACTCTTGGAGCGCAAACCAACATCAGGTGTTTCGTATATACTGCTTGAATTTTGAAGTTGTCTTTTTAATATTTTTTATTAAAAGCAATCATTAATAAAAACTAAGACGAATGTATTAATCGACCAGCGGAAAAATCTCCACCTAACGTTACATTGATATGGTATAGGTTTAAAAATTTAAAAGTTAGGTTACGTCTCTAATATCAATTTAGGAAGGAAATTAAGACATTCTTAGAAAATCTTGAAGCGCAAATCAACATCAGGTGTTTCGTTTATACTGCTTGAAATAAGAGTTGCTTTTTTATATTTTTTATTAAAAGCAATCAAAAATGAAAACTAAGTCGAATGTATTAATCGACCAGCGGAAAAATCTCCACAACATCAGGTTTTCCGTTTATACTGTATGAGGTAAGATTTTTAATTAAATAATTTTGGAGTAAAAAAGTCATAAAAGAAAATTATGACGAATTAATTAACCGACCACCGGAAAAATCTCCACCTGGCGTTACATTGATACGGCATAGATTTAAAAATTTAAGAGTTAGGTTACGTCTCTAATGTCATTTTAAGAAGAAAAATGAGACTAACTTATAAAATCTTGAAGCGCAAACCAACATCAGGTGTTTCGTATATACTGCACGAAATTTGAAGTTGTGTTTTTAATATTTTTTATTAAAAGCAATCAAAAATAAAAACTAAGACGAATGTATTAACCGACCAGCGGAAAAATCTCACCCTAGCGTTACATTGATACTGCATAGATTTAAAAATTTAAGAGTTAGGTTACGTTTCTAATATCAATTTCAGGGGAAAATTAAGACTTTCTTAGAAAATCTTGAAGCGAAAATCAACAACAGGTGTTTCGTTTATACTGCATGAAATTTGAAGTTTTTTTTTTAATATTTTTTTATTAAAAGCAATCAAAAATAAAAACTAAGACGAATGTATTAATCGACCAGCGGAAGAATCTCCCCACAGCGTTACATTAATACTGCATAGATTTAAAAATTTAAAAGTTAGGTTACGTCTCTTGTATCAATTTTGGAAGAAAAATGAGACTTTCTCAGAAAGTCTTGAAGCGCAAATCAACATCAGGTGTTTCGTTTATACTGTTTGAAATATGAAGTAGTCTTTTTAATATTTTTTATTAAAAGCAATCAAAAATGAAAACTAAGACGAATGTATTAATCGACTAGCGGAAAAATCTCCACCTAGCGTTACATTGATACGGCAGAGATTTAAAAATTTAAAAGTTAGGTTACGTCTCTAATATCAATTTTAGAAGAAAATGAGACATTCTTAGGAAATCTTGAAGCGAAAATCAACATCAGGTATTGCGTTTATACTGCTTGAAATGTGAAGTTCTCTTTTTAATATTTTTTTATTAAAAGCAATCAAAAATAAAAACTAAGACGGATGTAATAATCGACCAGCGGAAAAATCTCCACCTAGCGTTACATTGATACGGCATAGATTTAAAAATTTAAGAGTTAGGTTACGTCTCTAATATAAATTTCAAAAGAAAATAAGACTTTCTTTAAAAATCTTAAAGCGCAAAACAACATCATGTGTTTCGTTTCTACTGCATAAAATATGCAGTTGTCTTTTAAATATTTTTTTATTAAAAGCAATCAAAAATAAAAACTAAGACGAATGAATTAACCGACCAGCCGAATAATCTCCACCTGGCGTTACATTGATAGTGCATAGATTTAAAAATTTAAAAGTTAGGTTACGTCTCTAATATCAATTTAGGAAAAAAATGAGTCTTTCTTAGAAAATCTTAAAACGCAAAACAACATCAGGTGTTTCGTACATACTGGTTAATATTTGAAGTTGTCTTTTTAATATTTTGTTATTAAAAGCAATCAAAATTGGAAACTAAGACGAATGTACTAATCGACCAGCGGAAAAATCTCCACCAAGCGTTACATTCATACTGCATAGATTTAAAAATTTAAAAGTTAGGTTACGTCTCTTGTATCAATTTTGGAAGAAAAATGAGACTTTCTCAGAAAGTCTTGAAGCGCAAATCAACATCAGGTGTTTCGTTTATACTGTTTGAAATATGAAGTAGTCTTTTTAATATTTTTTATTAAAAGCAATCAAAAATGAAAACTAAGACGAATGTATTAATCGACTAGCGGAAAAATCTCCACCTAGCGTTACATTGATACGGCAGAGATTTAAAAATTTAAAAGTTAGGTTACGTCTCTAATATCAATTTTAGAAGAAAATGAGACATTCTTAGGAAATCTTGAAGCGAAAATCAACATCAGGTATTGCGTTTATACTGCTTGAAATGTGAAGTTCTCTTTTTAATATTTTTTTATTAAAAGCAATCAAAAATAAAAACTAAGACGGATGTAATAATCGACCAGCGGAAAAATCTCCACCTAGCGTTACATTGATACGGCATAGATTTAAAAATTTAAATGTTAGATTACGTCTCCAATATCAATTTCAGAAGAAAATAGGACGTTCTTAGGAAATCTTGAAGCGAAAAACAACATCAGGTGTTTCGTATATATTGCTTGAAATTTGAAGTTGTCTTTTTAATATTTTTTATTAAAAGCAATCATTAATAAAAACTAAGACGAATGTATTAATCGACCAGCGGAAAAATCTCCACCTAGCGTTACACTGATACGGCATAAATTTAAAAATTTAAAAAATAGGTTACGTCTCTAATATTAATTTAGGAAGAAAAATGAGACATCCTTAAGAAATCTTGAAGAGAAAATCATCATCAGGTGTTTCGTTTATACTGCTGGAAATTTGAAGTTGTCTTTTTAATATTTTTTTATTAAAAGCAATCAAAAATGAAAACTAAGACGAATGTATTATTCGACCAGCGGAAAAATCTCCAACTAGCGTTACATTGATACTGCAATGATTTAAAAATTTAAGAGTTAGGTTACGTCTCTAATATCAATTTCAGAAGAAAATGAGACTTTCTTAGAAAATCTTGAAGCGAAAAACAACATCAGGTGTTTCGTTTATACTGTTTGAAATATGAAGTAGTCTTTTTAATATTTTTTATTAAAAGCAATCAAAAATGAAAACTAAGACGAATGTATTAATCGACTAGGGGAAAAATCTCCACCTAGCGTTACATTGATACGGCAGAGATTTAAAAATTTAAAAGTTAGGTTACGTCTCTAATATCAATTTTAGAAGAAAATGAGACATTCTTAGGAAATCTTGAAGCGAAAATCAACATCAGGTATTGCGTTTATACTGCTTGAAATGTGAAGTTCTCTTTTTAATATTTTTTTATTAAAAGCAATCAAAAATAAAAACTAAGACGGATGTAATAATCGACCAGCGGAAAAATCTCCACCTAGCGTTGCATTGATACGGCATAGATTTAAAAATTTAAAAATTTGGTTATGTCTCTATTATCAATTTCAGAATAAAATGAGACTTTCTTAGAAACTCTTGGAGCGCAAACCAACATCAGGTGTTTCGTATATACTGCTTGAATTTTGAAGTTGTCTTTTTAATATTTTTTATTAAAAGCAATCATTAATAAAAACTAAGACGAATTTATTAATCGACCAGCGGAAAAATCTCCACCTAACGTTATATTGATATGGCATAGGTTTAAAAATTTAAAAGTTAGGTTACGTCTCTAATATCAATTTAGGAAGCAAATTAAGACATTCTTAGAAAATCTTGAAGCGCAAATCAACATCAGGTGTTTCGTTTATACTGCACGAAATTTTAAGTTGTGTTTTTAATATTTTTTATTAAAAGCAATCAAAAATGAAAACTAAGACGAATGTATTAATCGACCAGCGGAAAAATCTCCACCTAGCGTTACATTGATACGACATAGATTTAAAAATTTAAAAATTAGGTAAAGTCTCTAGCATCAATTTCAGGAGTAAATTAAGACTATCTTAGAAAATTTTGAAGCGCAAATCAACATCAGGTGTTTCGTATATACTGCTTGAAATTTGAAGTTGTCTTTTTAATATTTTTTATTAAAAGCAATCAAAATTGAAAACTAAGACGAATGTATTAATCGACCAGCGGAAGAATCTCCCCACAGCGTTACATTGTATTAGACATTCGTATCTGCCGGCGGATCTAATGCGTTCGGTCGTGGTTCCCATTATTAAGAATAAGACGGGCGACTTAGGGGATAAGAACAACTATCGGCCGATCACATTGGCTACTACTGCAGCGAAGATACTTGACGGTTTGATTGAGGGACAACTTAAGCGCTACTTAGTCCTGCACGACGCTCAGTTTGGCTTCAGGCCACATTTATCTACAGAGTGTGCTATTTTGACCCTCAAACATACTGTCAAGTATTACACGGATCGGAAAACAGCTGTCTATGCTGCATTCCTGGACTGCTCCAAAGCATTTGATCTGGTTAGGTACGACATTTTATGGCCTAAGTTAGTCGATTCTGGTGTGCCAGGTGAATATATTAACATTTTAAAATTTTGGTATGGCCACCAAACTAACCAGGTCAAATGGCTGGACCAGTTTTCCCGCACGTACAGGTTGGAATGCGGGGTGAGGCAGGGCGGTCTGACCTCGCCCTTGCTTTTTAATCTGTACATAAATCAGCTAATCGTTGGGCTCGGCAGTGCCGGTGTCGGCTGCTATATTGATGGTTGTTGTATAAACAGCATCAGTTATGCGGACGACATGGTGTTGCTGGGTCCGTCGGTGGCTGCTTTGAGAAGGCTGATGGCTATATGTGAGGGGTACGCGAGGTCCCATGGCCTCTCGTACAATGTAAATAAGACAGTACTCCTTGTGTTCCAAACAAAAAATCACAAGGTCACTCAGGTACCGCCTATTAAACTTAATGGCGAACCGTTAAAAAGAGTGTCGTCTTTCAAGTACCTCGGCCATGTGGTTACTGAGGACTTGAAAGATGACAAAGATATTGAAAGAGAGCGGAGGGCGATGGCAGTTCGCTGTAATATGTTGGCCCGCAGATTTGCACGATGTAGCACAGAGGTGAAGATCACCCTGTTTAAGGCGTACTGCCAGACATTGTACACGTGCAATCTGTGGGTCAGCTACACGCAGCGGACTTTCAGTGCCCTCCGTGTACAATATAATAATGGTCTTAGGATGTTGTTGGGGCTTACACGTCACTGCAGCGCGTCCGAGATTTTTACGCATACGCGCACCGACGGGTTTCTCGCCGTATTGCGCAAACGGACCGCATCACTTCTGCACAGAGTACGTGGAAGCACCAACGACATTCTTCGACAAATTAGTGATAAGCCTGACTGCCCTATTCTGCGACACTGGCTGCGTGTTCATGTTCACGTAGCCGGCACGAGTACGGGCAAATATTTAAATTAATTAATTACATATATTTTATTGTAAAACCAATATGGACAAACGTCCGAAATAAATGATAAATAAAATAAATAAAATTAACACTGCATAGATTTACAAATTTAAAAGTTACGTCACGTCTCCAATATCAATTTAGGAAGAAAAATGAGACTTTCTTAGAAAATCTTGAAGTGCAAATCAACATCAGGTGTTTCGATTATACTGCTGGAAATAGGAGTTGCCTTTTTAATATTTTTTTAATAAAAGCAATCAAAACTTAAATTTGAGACTAATGTATTAATCGACCAGCGGAAAAATCTCCACCTAGCGTTACATTGATATTGCATAGATTTGAAAATTATAAGTTAGGTTACGTCTTCAATACCAATTTTAGAAGAAAATGAGACTATTTAAGAAAATCTTGAAGCGAAATTCAACATCAGGTGTTTCGTATATACTGCTTGAAATGGAAGTTGTCTTTTTAATATTTTTTTATTAAAAGCAATCAAAAATAAAAACTAAGACGAATGTATTAATCGACCAGCGGAAAAATCTCCACCTAGCCTTACACTGATACGGCATAGATTTAAAAATTTAAAAGTTAGATTACGTCTCTAATATCAATTTTAGATGAAAAATGAGACATTCTTTGGAAATCTTGATGCGAAAATCAATATCAGGTGTTTCGTTTATACTGTTTGAAATTTGAAGTAGTCTTTTTAAAATTTTTTAATTAAAAGCAAACAAAAATGAAATCAAAGACGAATGTATTAATCGACCAGCGGAAAAATCTCCTCCTAGCGTTACATTGATACTGCAAAGATTTAAAAATTTAAGAGTTTGGTTACGTCTCTAATATCAATTTCAGAAGAAAATGAGACATTCTTAGAAAATCTTTAAGCGCAAACCAACATCAGGTGTTTCGTATATACTGTATGAGGTCAGATTTTTAAATAAATAATTTTGGAGTAAAAAAGTCATAAAAGAAAATTATGACGAATTTATTATCGGACTAATGGAAAAATCTCCACACAGCGTTACATTGATACTGCAAAGATTTAAAAATTAAAAAGTTAGATTACGTCTCTAATATCAATTTTAGAACAAAAATTAGACATAATTAGGTAATCTTGAAGCGAAAATCAACATCAGGTGTTTCGTTTATACTGCTTGAAATTTGAAGTTGTCTTTTTAATATTTTTTTATTAAAAGCAATCAAAAATCGAAATTAAGACGAATGTATTAATCGACCAGCGGAAAAATCTCCACCTAGCGTTACATTGATACGGCATAGATTTAAAAATTTAAAAGTTAAATTATGTCTCTAATATCAATTTAGAAAGGAAAAGAAACTTTCTTAGAAAATCTTGAAGAGAAAATCAACATCGGATGTTTCGTTTATCCTGCTTGAAATTTGAAGTTGTCTTTTTAATTTTTTTTTTTATTAAAACCAATCAAGACTGAAAACTAAGACGAATGTAATAATCGACCAGCGGAAAAATCTCCAACTCTCATTATCTTGACGCGGCATAGATTTAAAAATTTACTAGGTAGGTTACGTCTCTAATAACACTTTCAGAAGGAAAATGAGACATTCTATGGAATTCTTGAAGCGAAAATCATCATCAGTTGTTTCGATTATACTGTATGAGGTTAGATTTCTAATTTAAATAATTTCGGAGTGAAAAAGTCATAAAAGAAAATTATGACGAATTTATTATCGGACTAGCGGAAACTTCTTCACACAGCGTTACTTTGATACAGCATAGATTTAAAAATTAAAAAATTAGGTTACGTCCTTCATATCAATTTAGGAAGAAAAATGAGACTTTCTTAGAAAATCTTGAAGCGAAAATCAAAATCATGTGTTTCGTTTACACTGCTTGAAATTTGAATTAGTCCTTTTAATATTTTTTTATTAAAAGCAATCAAAAATGAAAACTATAACGAATATATTAATCGACCAGCGGAAAAATCTCCATCTAGTATTATCTTGACACTGCATAGATTTAAAAATTTACTAGTTAGGTTACGTCTCTAATTACAATTTCAGAAGAAAAATGAGACATTCTTAGGAAATCTTGAAGCGCAAATCAACATCAGGTGTTTCGTCTATACTGCTTGAAATAAGAGTTGCCTTTTTAATATTTTTTATTAAAAGCAATCAAAAACGAAAACTAAGACGAATGTATTAATCGACCAGCGGATAAATCTCCACCTAGCGTTACATTGATACGACATAGATTTAAAAATTTAAAAATTAGGTTAAGTCTCTAGCATCAATTTCAGGAGCAAATTAAGACTATCTTAGAAAATTTTGAAGCGCAAATCAACATCAGGTGTTTTGTATATACTGCTTGAAATTTGAAGTTGTCTTTTTAATATTTTTTATTAAAAGCAATCAAAATTGAAAACTAAGACGAATGTATTAATCGACCAGCGGAAGAATCTCCCCAAAGCGTTACATTAACACTGCATAGATTTACAAATTTAAAAGTTACGTCACGTCTCCAATATCAATTTAGGAAGAAAAATGAGACTTTCTTAGAAAATCTTGAAGTGCAAATCAACATCAGGTGTTTCGATTATACTGCTTGAAAAAGGAGTTGCCTTTTTAATATTTTTTTATTAAAAGCAATCAAAACTTAAATTTGAGACTAATGTATTAATCGACCAGCGGAAAAATCTCCACCTAGCGTTACATTGATATTGCATAGATTTAAAAATTATAAGTTAGGTTACGTCTTCAATACCAATTTTAGAAGAAAATGAGACTATTTAAGAAAATCTTGAAGCGAAATTCAACATCAGGTGTTTCGTATATACTGCTTGAATATTGAAGTTCTCTTTTTAATAATTTTTTATTAAAAGCAATCAAAAATGAAAACTAAGACGAATGTCATAATCGACCAGCGGAAAAATCTCCACCTAGCGTTGCATTGATACGGCAGAGATTTAAAAATTTAAAAGTTTGGTTACGTCTCTAATATCAATTTCAGTAGTAAATTAATACATTCGACTTAGTTTTTTTTTAATTATTGCTTTTAATAAAAAATATTAAAAAGACAACTTCATATTTCAAGCAGTATATACGAAACACCTGATTTTGATTTGCGCTTCAAGATTTTCTAAGAAAGTCTCATTTTTCTTCCTAAATTGAAATTAGAGACGTAACCTAACTTTTAAATTTTCAAATCTATGTCGTATCAATGTAACGCTTGGTGGAGATTTTTCCGCTGGTCGATTAATACATTCGTCTTAGTTTCCATTTTTGATTGCTTTTAATAAATAAATTTTAAAAAGACAACTTCAAATTTCGTGCAGTATATACGAAACACCTGATGTTGATTTGCGCTTCAAGATTTTCTAAGAAAGTCTCATTTTTCTTCCTAAATTGAAATTAGAGACGTAACCTAACTCTTAAATTTGTAAATCTTTGTAGTATCAATGTAACGCTAGGTGGAGATTTTTCCGCTAGTCGATTAATACATTAGTCTCAAATTTCAGTTTTGATTGCTTTTAATAAATAAACATTAAAAATCAAATTTATATTTCAAGCAGTATAAACGAAACATATGATGTTGTTTTGCGCTTCAAGATTTTCTAAGAAAGTTTTAATTTTCTCCTGAAATTGATATTAGAGAAGTATCCTAACTTTTGAATTTTTAAATCTAAGCCGTATCAGTGTAACGCTAGGTGGAGATTTTCCGCTGGTCGATTAATACATTAGTCTCAAATTTCAGTTTTGAATGCTTTAAATAAAAATTATTAAAAAGACAACTTCAAATTTCAAGCAGTATAAACGAAACACCTGATGTTGATTTAGGCTTCAAGATTTCCTAAGAATGTCTCAATTTTCTTCTGAAATTGAAATTAGAGACGTAACCTAACTAGTAAATTTTCAAATCTATGTCGTATCAATGTAACGCTAGGTGGAGATTTTTCCGCTGGTCGATTAATACATTCGTCTTAGTTTTTATTAATGATTGCTTTTAATAAAAAATATTAAAAAGACAACTTCATATTTCAAGCAGTATATACGAAACACCTGATATTGATTTGCGCTTCAAGATTTTCTAAGAAAGTCTCACTTTTCTTTCTAAATTGAAATTAGAGACGTAACCTAACTTTTAAATTTTCAAATCTATGTCGTATCAATGTAACGCTAGGTGGAGATTTTTCCGCTGGTCGATTAATACATTCGTCTTAGTTTTCATTTTTTATTGCTTTTAATAAAAAAATTTATAAAAAGACAAATACTATTTCAATCAGCATAAACGAAACACCTGATGTTGATTTTCGCTTCAAGATTTTCTGAGAAAGTCTCATTTTTCTTCCAAAATTGATACAAGAGACGTAACCTAACTTTTAAATTTTTAAATCTATGCAGTATTAATGTAACGCTGTGGGGAGATTCTTCCGCTGGTCGATTAATACATTCGTCTTAGTTTTTATTTTTGATTGCTCCTAATAAAAAAATATTAAAAAAAAAACTTCAAATTTCATGCAGTATAAACGAAACACCTGATGTTGATTTTCGCTTCAAGATTTCCTAAGAATGTCTCATTTTTCTTCTGAAATTGATATTAAAGACGTCACCTAACTTTTAAATTTTTAATCTATGCCGTATCAATGTAACGCTAGATGCAGATTTTTCCGCTGGTCGATTAATACATTCGTCTTAGTTTTTATTAATGATTGCTTTTAATAAAAAATATTAAAAAGACTACTTCATATTTCAAGCAGTATTATACGAAACACCTGATGTTGATTTGCGCTTCAAGATTTTCTAAGAAAGTCTCATTTTGCTTCCTAAATTGATATTAGAGACGTAACCTAACTCTTAAATTTGTAAATCTTTGTAGTGTCCATGTAACGCTAGGTGGAAATTTTTCCGCTGGTCGATTAATACATTCGTCTTAAATTACTTAGGTTACGTCTCTAATATTAATACATTCGTCTTAAATTACTTGGGTTACGTCTCTAATATCAATTACAGAATTAAATTAAGACTTTCTTTGAAAATCTTGAAGCGAAATTCAACATCAGGTGTTTCGTTTATACTGCTTGAAATTTGAAGTTGTCTTTTTAATAATTTTTATTAAAAGCAATCATTAATAAAAACTAAGACGAATGTATTAATCGACCAGCGGAAAAATCTGCATCTAGCGTTACATTGATACGGCATAGATTAAAAATTTAAAAGTTAGGTGACGTCTTTAATATCAATTTCAGAAGAAAAATGAGACATTCTTAGGAAATCTTGAAGCGAAAAACAACATCAGGTGTTTCGTATATATTGCTTGAAATTTGAAGTTGTCTTTTTAATATTTTTTATTAATAGCAATAAAAATTGAAAACTATAACGAATGTATTAATCGACCAGCGGAAAAATCTCCACACAGCGTTACATTGATACGGCATATATTTAAAAATTTAAAAGTTAGATTACGTCTCTAATAACAATTTCAGAAGAAAATGAGACATTCTTAGAAAATCTTTAAGCGCAAACCAACATCAGGTGTTTCGTATATACTGTATGAGGTAAGATTTTTAATTAAATAATTTTGGAGTAAAAAAGTCATAAAAGAAAAATATGACGAATTTATTATCGGACTAAAAGCAATCAAAAATCCAAATTAAAACGAATGTATTAATCGACCAGCGGAAAAATCTCCACCTAGAGTTACATTGATACGGCATATATTTAAAAATTTAAAAGTTAGATTACGTCTCCAATATCAATTTCAGAAGAAAATAGGACGTTCTTAGGAAATCTTGAAGCGAAAAACAACATCAGGTGTTTCGTATATATTGCTTGAAATTTGAAGTTGTCTTTTTAATATTTTTTATTAATAGCAATAAAAATTGAAAACTATAACGAATGTATTAATCGACCAGCGGAAAAATCTCCATCTAGCATTATCTTGAGCCTGCATAGATTTAAAAATTTAAAAGTTAAATTACGTCTCTAATATCAATTTAGAAAGGAAAAGAAACTTTCTTACAAAATCTTGAAGAGAAAATCAACATCGGATGTTTCGTTTATCCTGCTTGAAATTTGAAGTTGTCTTTTTAATTTTTTTTTATTAAAACCAATCAAGACTGAAAACTAAGACGAATGTAATAATCGACCAGCGGAGAAATCTCCAACTCTCATTATCTTGACACGGCATAGATTTAAAAATTTACTAGTTAGGTTAGGTCTCTAATAACAATTTCAGAAGAAAAATGAGACATTCTATGGAATTCTTGAAGCGAAAATCATCATCAGTTGTTTCGATTATACTGTATGAGGTTAGATTTCTAATTTAAATAATTTTGGAGTTAAAAAGTCATAAAAGAAAATTATGACGAATTTATTATCGGACTAGCGGAAACTTCTCCACACAGCGTTACTTTGATACAGCATAGATTTAAAAAATAAAAAATTAGGTTACGTCCTTCATACCAATTTAGGAAGAAAAATGAGACTTTCTTAGAAAATCTTGAAGCGAAAATCAAAATCATGTGTTTCGTTTACACTGCTTGAAATTTGAATTAGTCCTTTTAATATTTTTTTATTAAAAGCAATCAAAAATGAAAACTATAACGAATGTATTAATCGACCAGCGGAAAAATCTCCATCTAGCATTATCTTGACACTGCATAGATTTAAAAATTTACTAGTTAGGTTACGTCTCTAATTACAATTTCAGAAGAAAAATGAGACATTCTTAGGAAATCTTGAAGCGAAAATCAACATCAGGTGTTTCGTTTATACTGCTTGAAATTTGAAGTTGTCTTTATAATTTTTTATATTAAAAGCAATCAAAAATGAAAACTAAGACGAATGTATTAATCGAACAGCGGAAAAATCTCCACCTAGCGATACACTGATACGGAATAGATTTAAAAACTTAAAAGTTAGGTTACGTCTCTAATATCACTTTGAGGAGGAGAATGAGATATTCTTAGGAAATCTTGAAGCGCAAAACAACATATCAATTTCAGGAGTAAATTAAGACTTTCTTAGAAAATCTTAAAGCACAAAACAACATCAGGTGTTTCGTACATACTGGTTGAAATTTGAAGTTGTTTTTTAATTTTTTTTTTTTTATTAAAAGCAATCAAATATGAAAACTAAGACGAATTTATTAACCGACCAGCGGAAAAATCTCCACCTAGCGTTACACTGATACGGCATAGATTTAAAAATTTAAAAGTTTGGTTACGTCTCTTATATCAATTTCAGGAGTAAATTAAGACTTTCTTAGAAATTCTTGAAGCGCAAAACAACATCAGGTGTTTCGTTTATACTGCTTGAAATAGAAGTTGTCTTTATAATATTTTTTTATTAAAAGCAATCAAAACTGAAAACTAAGACGAATGTATTAATCGACCAGCGGAAAAATCTCCACCTAGCGGTACATTGATACGGCATAGATTTAAAAATTTAAGAGTTAGGTTACCTCTCTAATATCAATTTCAGGAGTAAATTAAAACTTTCTTAGAAAATCTTGAAGCGAAAATCAACATCAGGTGTTTCGTATATACTGCACGAAATGTGAAGTTGTGTTTTTAATATTTTTTATTAAAAGCAATCAAAAATAAAAACTAAGACGAATGTATTAACCGACCAGCGGAAAAATCTCCTCCTAGCGTTACATTGATACTGCAAAGATTTAAAAATTTAAGAGTTAGGTTACGTCTCTAATATCAATTTCAGAAGAAAATGAGACATTCTTAGAAAATCTTGAAGTGCAAACCAACATCAGGTCTTTCGTATATACTGCTTGTAATTTGAATATGTCTTTTTAATATTTTTTTATTAAAAGCAATCAAAAATGAAAACTAAGACGAATGTATTAATCTACCAGCGGAATAATCTCCACCCAGCGCTACATTGATACTGCATAGACTTAAAAATTTAAGAGTTAGGTTACGTCTCTAATATCAATTTTAGAAGAAAAATGAGACACTCTTACGAAATCTTGAAGTGGAAATCAACATCAGGTATTCCGTTTATACTGTATGAGGTAAGATTTTTAATTAAATAATTTTGGAGTAAAAAAGTCATAAAAGAAAATTATGACGAATTAATTAACCGACCAGCGGAAAAATCTCCACCTGGCGTTACATTGATACGGCATAGATTTAAAAATTTAAGAGTTAGGTTACGTCTCTAATGTCATTTTAAGAAGAAAAATGAGACTAACTTACAAAATCTTGAAGCGCAAACCAACATCAGGTGTTTCGTATATACTGCACGAAATTTGAAGTGGTGTTTTTAATATTTTTTATTAAAAGCAATCAAAACTGAAAACTAAGACGAATGTACTAATCTACCGGCGGAATAATCTCAACCTAGCGTTACATTGATACGGCATAGATTTAAAAATTAAGGAGTTAGGTTACGTCTCTAATATCAATTTCAAAAGAAAATAAGACTTTCTTTAAAAATCTTAAAACGCAAAACAACATCAGGTGTTTCGTTTCTACTGCATAAAATATGCAGTTGTCTTTTTAAAATTTTTTTACTAAAAGCAAACAAAAATAAAAACTAAGACGAATGTATTAATCGACCAGCGGAAAAATCTCCACCTAGAGTTACATTGATACGGCATATATTTAAAAATTTAAAAGTTAGATTACGTCTCCAATATCAATTTCAGAAGAAAATAGGACGTTCTTAGGAAATCTTGAAGCGAAAAACAACATCAGGTGTTTCGTATATATTGCTTGAAATTTGAAGTTGTCTTTTTAATATTTTTTATTAATAGCAATAAAAATTGAAAACTATAACGAATGTATTAATCGACCAGCGGAAAAATCTCCATCTAGCATTATCTTGAGCCTGCATAGATTTAAAAAATTAAAAGTTAAATTACGTCTTTAATATCAATTTAGAAAGGAAAAGAAACTTTCTTACAAAATCTTGAAGAGAAAATCAACATCGGATGTTTCGTTTATCCTGCTTGAAATTTGAAGTTGTCTTTTTAATTTTTTTTTATTAAAACCAATCAAGACTGAAAACTAAGACGAATGTAATATTCGACCAGCGGAGAAATCTCCAACTCTCATTATCTTGACACGGCATAAATTTAAAAATTTAAAAGTTAGATTACGTCTCTAATAACACTTTCAGAAGAAAAATGAGACATTCTATGGAATTCTTGAAGCGAAAATCATCATCAGTTGTTTCGATTATACTGTATGAGGTTAGATTTCTAATTTAAATAATTTTGGAGTGAAAAAGTCATAAAAGAAAATTATGACGAATTTATTATCGGACTAGCGGAAACTTCTCCACACAGCGTTACTTTGATACAGCATAGATTTAAAAAATAAAAAAATTAGGTTACGTCCTTCATATCAATTTAGGAAGAAAAATGAGACTTTCTTAGAAAATCTTGAAGCGAAAATCAAAATCATGTGTTTCGTTTACACTGCTTGAAATTTGAATTAGTCCTTTTAATATTTTTTTATTAAAAGCAATCAAAAATGAAAACTATAACGAATGTATTAATCGACCAGCGGAAAAATCTCCATCTAGCATTATCTTGACACTGCATAGATTTAAAAATTTACTAGTTAGGTTACGTCTCTAATTACAATTTCAGAAGAAAAATGAGACATTCTTAGGAAATCTTGAAGCGAAAATCAACATCAGGTGTTTCGTTTATACTGCTTGAAATTTGAAATCGTCTTTATAATTTTTTTTATTAAAAGCAATCAAAAATGAAAACTAAGACGAATGTATTAATCGAACAGCGGAAAAAATCTCCACCTAGCGATACACTGATACGGAATAGATTTAAAAACTTAAAAGTTAGGTTACGTCTCTAATATCAATTTCAGAATAAAATGAGACTTTCTTAGAAACTCTTGGAGCGCAAACCAACATCAGGTTTTTCGTATATACTGCTTGAATTTTGAAGTAGTCTTTTTAAAATTTTTTAATTAAAAGCAATCAAAAATGAAATCAAAGACGAATGTATTAATCGACCAGCGGAAAAATCTCCTCCTAGCGTTACATTGATACTGCAAAGATTTAAAAATTTAAGAGTTAGGTTACGTCTCTTATCAATTTCAGAAGAAAATGAGACATTCTTAGAAAATCTTTAAGCGCAAACCAACATCAGGTGTTTCGTATATACTGTATGAGGTAAGATTTTTAATTAAATAATTTTGGAGTAAAAAAGTCATAAAAGAAAATTATGACGAATTTATTATCGGACTAATGGAAAAATCTCCACACAGCGTTACATTGATACTGCAAAGATTTAAAAATTAAAAAGTTAGATTACGTCTCTAATATCAATTTTAGAACAAAAATTAGACATAATTAGGTAATCTTGAAGCGAAAATCAACATCAGGTGTTTCGTATATATTGCTTGAAATTTGAAGTTGTCTTTTTAATATTTTTTATTAATAGCAATAAAAAATGAAAACTATAACGAATGTATTAATCGACCAGTGAAAAAATCTCCATCTAGCATTATCTTGACACTGCATATATTTAAAAATTTACTAGTTAGGTTACGTCTCTAATTACAATTTCAGAAGAAAAATGAGACATTCTAAAGGAAATCTTGATGCGAAAATCAACATCAGGTATTTCGTTTATACTGCTTAAATTAGGGAGTTGTCTTTTTAATATTTTTTTTATAAAGCAATCAAAAATCGAAATTAAGACGAATGTATTAATCGACCAGCGGAAAAATCTCCACCTAGCGTTACATTGATACGGCATAGATTTAAAAATTTAAAACTTAAATTATGTCTCTAATATCAATTTAGAAAGGAAAAGAAACTTTCGTAGAAAATCTTGAAGAGAAAATCAACATCGGATGTTTCGTTTATCCTGCTTGAAATTTGAAGTTGTCTTTTTAATTTTTTTTTTATTAAAACCAATCAAGACTGAAAACTAAGACGAATGTAATAATCGACCAGCGGAAAAATCTCCAACTCTCATTATCTTGACACGGCATAGATTTAAAAATTTACTAGGTAGGTTACGTCTCTAATAACACTTTCAGAAGGAAAATGAGACATTCTATGGAATTCTTGAAGCGAAAATCATCATCGGTTGTTTCGATTATACTGTATGAGGTTAGATTTCTAATTTAAATAATTTTGGAGTGAAAAAGTCATAAAAGAAAATTATGACGAATTTATTATCGGACTAGCGGAAACTTCTTCACACAGCGTTACTTTGATACAGCATAGATTTAAAAATTAAAAAATTAGGTTACGTCCTTCATATCAATTTAGAAAGAAAAATGAGACTTTCTTAGAAAATCTTGAAGCGAAAATCAAAATCATGTGTTTCGTTTACACTGCTTGAAATTTGAATTAGTCCTTTTAATATTTTTTTATTAAAAGCAATCAAAAATGAAAACTATAACGAATATATTAATCGACCAGCGGAAAAATCTCCATCTAGCATTATCTTGACACTGCATAGATTTAAAAATTTACTAGTTAGGTTACGTCTCTAATTACAATTTCAGAAGAAAAATGAGACATTCTTAGGAAATCTTGAAGCGCAAATCAACATCAGGTGTTTCGTTTATACTGCTTGAAATAAGAGTTGCCTTTTTGATATTTTTTATTAAAAGCAATCAAAAATGAAAACTAAGACGAATGTATTAATCGACCAGCGGAAAAATCTCCACCTAGCGTTACATTGATACGACATAGATTTAAAAATTTAAAAATTAGGTTAAGTCTCTAGCATCAATTTCAGGAGTAAATTAAGACTATCTTAGAAAATTTTGAAGCGCAAATCAACATCAGGTGTTTCGTATATACTGCTTGAAATTTGAAGTTGTCTTTTTAATATTTTTTTATTAAAAGCAATCGAAAATGAAAACTAAGACGAATGTATTTATCGACCAGCGGAAAAATTTCCACCTAGCCTTACATTGATACTGCATAGATTAAAAAATTTAAGAGTTAGGTTACGTCTCTAATATCATTTTAGGAAGAAAATTGAGACTTTCTTAGAAAATATTTAAGCGAAAATCAACATCAGGTGTGTCGTATATACTGCACGAAATTTGAAATTGTCTTTTTAACATTTTTTTATTAAAAGCAATCAAAAATCGAAATTAGGACGAATGTATTAATCGACCAGCGGAAAAATCTCCACCTCGCGTTACATTGATACGGCGTTGATTAAAAAATTTAAAAGTTACATTACGTCTCTGATATCAATTTTAGAACAAAAATTACACATAATTAGGAAATCTTGAAGCGAAAATCAACATCAGGTGTTTCGTTTATACTGCACGAAATTTGAAGTTGTCTTTATAAAAATTTTTTACTAAAAGCAATCAAAACTGAAAACTAAGACGGATTTACTAATCGACCGGCGGAAAAATCTCCACCTAGCGTTACACTGATATTGCATAGAATTAAAAATTTAAAAGTTAGGTTACGTATTCATTATCAATTTTAGAAGAAAATGAGACTTTCTTACAAAATCTTGAAGCGCAAATCAACATCAGGTGTTTCGTATATACTGCACGAAATTTGAAGTTGTGTTTTTAATATTTTTTATTAAAAGCAATCAAAAATAAAAATAAGACGAATGTATTAACCGACTAGCGGAAAAATCTCACCCTAGCGTTACATTGATACTGCATAGATTTAAAAATTTAAGAGTTAGGTTACGTTTCTAATATCAATTTCAGGGGAAAATTAAGACTTTCTTAGAAAATCTTGAAGCGAAAATCAACAACAGGTGTTTCGTTTATACTGCACGAAATTTGAAGTTTTTTTTTTAATATTTTTTTATTAGAAGCAATCAAAAATAAAAACTAAGACGAATGTATTAATCGACCAGCGGAAGAATCTCCCCACAGCGTTACATTAATACTGCATAGATTTAAAAATTTAAAAGTTAGGTTACGTCTCTTGTATCAATTTTGGAAGAAAAATGAGACTTTCTCAGAAAGTCTTGAAGCGAAAATCAACATCAGGTGTTTCGTTTATGCTGATTGAAATAGTATTTGTCTTTTTATAATATTTTTTATTAAAAGCAATCAAAAATGAAAACTAAGACGAATGTATTATTCGACCAGCGGAAAAATCTCCAACTAGCGTTACATTGATACTGCAATGATTTAAAAATTTAAGAGTTAGGTTACGTCTCTAATATCAATTTCAGAAGAAAATGAGACTTTCTTAGAAAATCTTGAAGCGAAAATCAACATCAGGTGTTTCGTTTATACTGCTTGAAATATGAAGTAGTCTTTTTCATATTTTTTATTAAAAGCAATCAAAAATGAAAACTAAGACGAATCTATTAATCGACCAGCGGAAAAATCTCCACCTAGCGTTACATTGATACGGCATAGATTTAAAAATTTAAGAGTTAGGTTACGTCTCTAATATCAATTTCAGGAGAAAATGAGACTTTCTTAGAAAATCTTGAAGCCAAAATCAACATCAGGTGTTTCGTTTATACTGCTTGAAATTTGAAGTTGTCTTTTTAATATTTCTTTATTAAAAGCAATCTAAATTGGAAACTAAGACGTATTTACTAATCGATTAGCGGAAAAATCTCCACCTGGCGTTACATTGATACTGCATAGATTTAAAAATTTAAAAGTTAGGTTACGTCTCTTGTATCAATTTTTGAAGAAAAATGAGACTTTCTTAGAAAATATTGAAGCGAAAATCAACATCAGGTGTTTCGTATATACTGCTTGAAATTTGAAGTTGTCTTTTTAATATTTTTTTATTAAAAGCAATCAAAACTGAAAGTTTAGACGAATCTATTAATCGACCAGCGAAAAAATCTCCACCTAGCCTTACATTGATACGGCATAGATTTAAAAATTAAATAGTTACGTTACGTCTCTAATATCAATTTCAGTAGTAAATTAAGACTTTCTTTAAAAATCTTGAAGCGAAAATAACCATCAGTTGTTTCGTTTATACTGCAAAAAATATGCAGTTTTCTTTTAAATATTTTTTTTTATTAAAAGCAATCAAAATTGGAAACTAAGACGAATGTATTAACCGACCAGCGGAAAAATCTCCACCTAGCGTTACATTGATACGGCATAGATTTAAAAATTTAAAAGTTAGGTTACGTCTCTAATATCAATTTCAAGAGTAAATTAAGACTTTCTTAGAAAATCTTGAAGCGAAGATAAACATCAGTAGTTTCCTTTATACTGCTTGAAATATGAAGTAGTCTTTTTAATATTTTTTATTTAAAGCAATCAAAACTGAAAACCTGCTCTGATCATCACCCAAAATATTGAGTCGTTCAAGAAATCTTTGGAGGCAGCAGTGACCGAGTTTCCAATGGAAACCGTTTGTAAATCCATCGACGAATGGCCCTATCGTCTAAAAGCGTGCGTCAAAGCTAAGGGTGGACACATTGAATAACTAGTTTAGTATATTAACATATCCTTTTCACTCTACATAATCACATGTAAAACTTTAGCATAAAGTTGTTTTTTAGCTATTATCGGATATTTTTTTTGTAACGTAAGTTTTTGCTAGACCAGGTATTATTTATATTTTAATATTATTCGTGATTATTTGACATTTTAACAGAAATGGACGTAAATACACAAGGTTGTAGGAGTGGTCGTGGTACGGTAGCTTCTTGTGCTTCGGTAGTTCGTCGGTTGTATCTCGTTCGTCGATTGCTTCTCGTTCGTCGGTTGCTTCTTGATCTTCAGTTGCTTCTTCCTGCGTTGACCGCACCTCCGCTAGCCCTTATAATGAGCGCGGAGACTCTCAACAGCGCGATGCAGATTTTCGTTGCGTCTACTGTGGCGCCATCTGTCATGTATCTGTTTCACTGCCGCCGCCGCCATGCGATTGACGGTCACGTGGGTAAGAGCTTGGTGTTTGAGTGAGCGCGCGATAAGCACGCCACATCACTCCCCCGCCCAGACCGTATCTATGGTCGATAACAATTTGGTAACCTTACTCTTCTGCCGCTCCGGGTCCTCTCGTCTCCGTCTGAGGTAGTAGCAGTTGAAGTGGTTGAAGTGGCTGTAGCGGTTGAAGTATTGGTAGTGGTTAAATTAGTCGACTTGGGGATTAGAGGGATGACCTGATTAGGGACTTGATCTTCCCTAGTCAGATAGGCAGGTTTCAGTCTGTCGACTGAGACAGTAGAGGGCTTGCCCCGTAATTCTATTGTGAAGAATTTTGGGTGTCTTTCTAAGACCTTGAAAGGACCGGCATATGGGGGTTCGAGAGCACCACGTACATGATCTTGACGGAGAAAGACGTGAGAAGTTGTATTAAGATCACGTGGTATGTAAAATGGCACTTTGGTGTGCCAAGACGAGGGTTTCGGGGACAAGTTCGCCATGTGTGCTCGAAGTCTTGTTGCGTACTGGGTAACGTCAGCTGTAGTGTAGTCGTCCACCGGAGTGAGGAACTGGCCAGGCAGTTGAAGTGGCTCGCCGTAGACGAGCTCTGCTGGGCTGGCTTGCAGATCTTCTTTCCAGGAACTCCGGATCCCCATGAGTACGAGTGGAAGTGATTCAGTCCAACTCGATGTGTCGTGGCACATTATGGCTGCCTTCAGCTGTCGGTGCAGGCGCTCCACCATGCCGTTAGCAGCTGGGTGATAAGCAGTGGTGTGAAGATGTCGGGCGCCAATCATGGTAGTAAGAGCCTTGAAGAGGTGGCCCTCAAATTGGCGACCACGGTCGGTAGTCACTCGCGCGGGACACCCAAATCGGGCTATCCATCCGGACACGAGTGCAGCTGCGCAGGTTTCTGCAGTGATGTCTTGTAGTGGAATTGCCTCAGGCCATCTTGTAAATCTGTCAATGACAGTGAGGCAATATATGTAAGATGAAGATAGCGGTAAGGGTCCTACGAGGTCGATGTGGATGTGGGAGAACCTTGCAGATGGGGTAAGGAAGGAGGAGAGCGGAGCACGGGTGTGACGGGTAACTTTACTTGTTTGGCATTTCATGCATTGCCGAGACCACTCTCTACAGTCTTTGCGTATCCCTGGCCACACAAATTTTTGTGCGACCAGCCGTGCTGTAGCTGAAATTCCAGGATGATTCCAGTTGTGGACTATGTCGAAGGCTTGGCGTCTGAAGTTTGGCGTGATGTATGATCGCGGTGGATGGACGGAAGTATCGCAGAAGATAGGAAAGTTGCTGTGTACTGTAGACCTTTTTTCGAGTTGCAAGGCCGAGCCACGCAGAAGCAGATTTTGCAGTTCTGGATCATCGTCCTGAGATATTGCAAGTTTGTCGTAGTCAAGTGCCACCGCGAGTTCCTCCACACGTGAAAGAGCGTCCGCTACTACGTTGTCTGGTCCGGGTATGTACTTAATGTCTGTCGTGAATTGGGATATAAAATCTAAGTATCGAAACTGTCTTGGCGAACAATGCTGTTTGCTGGTAGTAAAGGCAAAAGTTAGCGGTTTATGATCCGTATAGATGGTGAATGACGCGGTTTCCACCATGTGTCTGAAGTATTTTATGGCCTCGTAGACCGCTAGAAGTTCTCTGTCGTAAGGGCTGTACTTTTTCTGCGTAGGCGATAGTTTACGGGAGAAGAACGCTAGAGGCTGCCAGATGTTGTTTTTTAGTTGTTGTAACACTGCTCCAATAGCCGTGTCTGAAGCGTCGGTGACAATTGCTAACTTTGCCAAGTAATCTGGGTGAGCAAGAAGTGCAGCGTTGGAAAGCGAATTTTTGCAGTCTTCAAAAGCTTTTAGAAGCTCCGGTGTCATGTCTACTGGATGAGAGCCTTTAATTTTAGGTCCCTGTAGAACTGAATTGAGAGGCGCTTGGTGTTGGGCAGCCTTAGGGATAAATCTGCGGTAGAAATTTAGCATCCCTAGAAAACGACGCAGCTCTTTTACAGTTTGGGGAACGGGGAACTCTCTTATGGCTTGTATTTTCTCATCCAAAGGTTTACTTCCAGCACCAGATACCTCATAACCCAAAAATTTGACGACCTCCTGTCCAAATACGCATTTTGACGTGTTGATGAGTACGCCATATTGTTTAAGTCGATCGAAGAGCTGGCGTAGGTGCTGTTTGTGTGTTTCTCTGTCAGGAGAGAACAGGATAATGTCATCAACATATCCGTAGCAGAAATCCAGGCCTGATAGTACTTCGTCGATGAAGCGTTGGAATGTTTGAGCCGCGTTTCGAAGTCCGAAAGTCATGAACGGGAACTCAAACATTCCGAATGGCGTCGTGATCGCCGTTTTTGGAATATCCTCGGGATTTACAGCGATCTGATTGTACGCTTTCACGAGATCAACCGTAGAGAAGATGGAGCATTCTGACAGCTGGTGGGCAAAATCTTGAATATGTCGGATAGGGTATCGATCAGGTATAGTCCTGGCGTTAAGTGCTCTGTAGTCACCGCAAGGTCTCCAGCTGTCATCTTTCTTTTTTACCAGGTGAAGAGCAGAAGACCATGGACTCTCTGAGCGTCGAGCTGTACCAGCTGCCAACATTTCCTCGAACTCCTTCTTGGCTGCCTGAGAACGAGCTGGATCTAGACGTCGTGGCTTACAAGAAACCGGCTGACCTGGAGTGGTTCTAATGTAGTGCATCGTGGAATGTTTCGAGGCACCACGCATGCCTGCAGGCCTCGTAATTTCGGGGAGCTCGCGTAGAATCTCGTGGAACTCTGTATCTCCGCTAAAGGCTTTAACGGAAGAGATGTCGTCGATAGTTTCTGCGTTTTCTGAAATTGCGGCTACATGTAGAGTAGTGATACCATCAACCAGACGCTGGTTTCTGCAGTCGACTAGCAAGTTGTAGTAGCTAAGAAAATCTACGCCAATGATGGGCTTAGACACATCAGCTACCGTAAAACTCCATGAAAAATCGCGACGAAGACCGAGGTTGAGATGCAGGTGAATAGGGCCGTAAGTGTGAATAATACTGCCGTTGGCTGCGATGAGATCGTACTTGGATTTAGTACAGGGCGTCTTGACGGCTGAACGTGGAAAAACGCACAAGTCTGAGCCAGTGTCTACCAGGAACTGCATTTTTGACACACGATCGGTAATGAAAAGGCGGCCTGCGGATGGCGGGCAGTCGTTGGCCGCTACTTCCGACCGCCCTGTTCGTTTCCCGCCTGGAATGTGCAGTGTTGTCTGCATTTAATCGCTTTGGAGCCGTAAGTAAGTGTAGTGGTGAAAACAGTATGGGTGGTCAGGCGGTGGTTGTCGTGGCGTCGAACGACTTCGGAAGCGGTTCCTCTCGTATTTAGATTCTGAGCGAGCACTATTTCTGCCGTTTCGAGATGTAAAGGCGGCTACTTGTCTAGTTAGCTCACTGACTTGTCTGGTAAGCTCCTCCAGCGTTGAAGACGAAGCGCTGCCAGAAGAAGTAGTCGCCATGGAGATCTGCGGTGTGGTAGGGGCGATTTCGTACACTTTGTCCGCCAGCTCCCCCAGCTTTTCTAAAGAAAGGTCTGTCTGTGAAGCAATCACTGTTTGTATGTTTTGAGGTAGACCGTTAGACCATATTGATTTTACTATATGCGAAGGTACTGATGGGCCTGCTAAATCCTCCAAGTAGCGTAGGAATCGTGAGGGTGTCCTATCTCCGAGCTCTTCGAACATTAGTAATTGCTTCACGCGTTTCTCTTGTGAAGCTGACAGGCGTCGTATAAGTTCCGTTTTTAGTTTTTCATATTTTTCATGCCAGACAGGCTGAACTGGCACTCCAGCTGTGAAAACCATAGGGCCGGCTCTTCAGGCCAAAATGGGGGTACTCTTACGCCAACGCGTAACACTTCGGCGATTTTGCGGTCGTCGTTACTAGGCTGACTCATATTGTGGTTTATCTGCGCGTCTTCCGAGTGTGGTATCAGCTGGGTCCGGAAGGTGCTTCTCGTTGTCCTTACTCGGGGTCACCAGTGTAGGAGTGGTCGTGGTACGGTAGCTTCTTGTGCTTCGGTAGTTCGTCGGTTGTATCTCGTTCGTCGATTGCTTCTCGTTCGTCGGTTGCTTCTTGATCTTCAGTTGCTTCTTCCTGCGTTGACCGCACCTCCGCTAGCCCTTATAATGAGCGCGGAGACTCTCAACAGCGCGATGCAGATTTTCGTTGCGTCTACTGTGGCGCCATCTGTCATGTATCTGTTTCACTGCCGCCGCCGCCATGCGATTGACGGTCACGTGGGAAAGAGCTTGGTGTTTGAGTGGCGCGCGATAAGCACGCCACAAGGTAAAGATCGTGCATGCGTGTGTGCGTGTGTGTTATTTAAATCCATTTCTATTACGATCCAAATGCGTTAATAACATAGTTGTCGCTCCGCAGATGATTAGTGGCGCTAAGGTGTCCGGAGGCAAGGCGAAATCAACCGGGGCGACCGCTCAGACAGTTCCAGTTCAAGCGCAGTGTGTCCAGGTGCAGCCGGTGCTCGGAACGCAGCAGCTTACACGGGCACAGATCATCAGCCCACTACAGGTAATACTTGTCACTTCGCTTATCACTACCATAAACATTATGCAGTTGAACTAGAGATAAAAAAAAAAATTAAAAACTTTGATATTAGCAACCTTACTGGATTTCGTACATAAGTGGTCAATTTAAATTGTCCTATTATTTATTGTCTTTGTTACGTACTCAAAAAGAAGATCAATAAATACTTGTATGCTATTTGAGAAAGTTAAAATCGAAATTGACCTGATAGCGGACAGCGCTGCACCGGTCACTGGGGGAAGACAATGCCTTGCACTGGGAGTGTCTATCAGCCGTAGGAGAAGCTGAAAGTGCATGTGACTGATTTCGAATATAATTAGTTGAACAGAATAATACGTGTGTGTGTGTGTGTGCGTGTGCGTGTACGTGTGCGTGTGCGTGTGCGTGTGCGTGTGCGTGCGTGCGCACCTAAATACCAGATACTTGTCTATTTCCATACTATGATGGTCTGAAAAAATTTGCCCCATATGATAAGGACTGCCAATGTATATATTTTCTAACGTGTACAGTAAAGAGTAATATGTCTTTTTTAAAAATAATAAGTCATTAAATCTCCTCAAAATTCATAAATTCAAGATGTCCCAATACAACTGTGCATTATTATGGAACTAATCGGTATATTTTGTTGCCTTTAGAGATGTTTGTTATGTTCAGCCCAAGTTATAATAAGCAGTTCGGCTTGCGAATTGAAACCCCTCTTCTCGCAATCTAATTAACGAATTGTTTGAAAATAAAATGCTTTCGCGAATCCCAAGCTCGCAAAAAAATTTGTCACTTTTAGTTAGTAAATAACATGAGTTTGGTTTTTGTTATTTTGCAAGTATGTCGCAACTGCGCATCGTCAATTTTTACAATGAGAACTTTAATTAAGGCATTACAGCACAATACAACGGCAGTACGAGCGTCATGTCACAGCGCGGTGACGAAACATGGAAATTTTGTTTGACTGCACTTGCGAACACCTGTACATATATTTACGAAATTATTGTTTATTTATTTGAATGCAATTGCGAATATCCTTATTTTATCGCATGTTATGTGGAACGTTCTTAGATTGGCAGCCGGTGTTTTTTATTAGTTGATCAGCGAGTGCGCGTGTAGTAAAACAGGTGCAAAACATGAGTCAATAATGACAGGAAAAGACAACTCGCACGGGGCATGATGTCCTTGTGGGTTGTCCATTTTATTTGTTGTTACCTGTTTTTTCTTACAATTAACTTTTGAAGTTCGCATGTTATTACTTTGTTAATTTATATATATAAATATATAAATATATATATGTGGACTAGCTGACCCGGCTACGCGTTGCTGTGGCTAAAGTTTTTGTTATATTACATTATAGTAAACAATCTAATTTGACTCCTTATTTGACTTTCTACTACTACAACCCTTTAGTACAATGAAATTATTTATGAACAAAGACGAAAATGTTGATGTTGGTATACAAATTCACTGGATTGAGATTTGAAGGGGAAGTACGTTGAACACAATTAATTAAAATGTTATTACACTTGATATTAAGCAGAAATCAATAGGTACAAAATAAAAATTTATCAGATTTATTATTTCTATTTATTTTATAACAAATATAAGTATAATACAGTATAATACAGTAAATAACATGTGACGCTTAAACTCATAAATGAGGTATGCAAGGCAGACAGTCTTAAACTTTTAAACATTAATATCTATTTTTTTGAATTATAAATACTTTCAATTTCAATTTAATTTAACACCAATCGGTGCACAATGTTTTTGGTTAACCTGTCTTTAGCTAACACAAATAGATTCGACGGTTTCCCAAAACGTGAACACGCAATATATAGTTGCCCATGAGAAAAACATGGATTTTCCAAATCTAAACCACAAATGGACATTGTTTGACCTTGAGATTTATTTATAGACATGGCGAAAGCTAAACGAATTGGAAACTGTAGCCTTTTGAAGGGTACGGTAGAATCTGATGGTATCATCGGAATACGTGGCAGCAGGACCACTTTTCCTTTAAACTTCCCAACCAAAATGGTTTGCTTCAAGAATGTTTCCGGTGATCTTTTTGATGACCAAACGCGTACCGTTACATAATTGAGGTGGATTCAAATTACGGAGGAGAATAATAGGGGAACCAATCTTTAATCGAAGATTATGTGGTGGCATTCCAGGGATATCTAATGAATTTAAAAATTCAATCGGAAAATTTACACTTTCATTTTCATCAACAACAGTATCGATTGATTTAAAAGACATCAGATCGCCTGGTAACAACTGTTGTATCTGGAAGTTAATTTCATCAACATCAACGTTTTTGGCTGCCAAAATCGTCCGTTGACTAAGCCATTCATGATTCAAATAATTATTCTGTATATCCGGGAAAATACTCTGAATCAATTCATTTTTATCCTGAACAACAGTGCAAAAATTGTCTGGTAGTTTAATGCATTGCGTATTTAGTTGCAGTTCTATTTTACCGTTCCCAATTTCTAGTAGTTGTTCGGAAAATATTTGTGCTGATGGATCATTTTGCAATTGTACTCACATATTTAATCGAAGGTCAATCGAAGTGTTTCAACACTTCGCCATAAGAATGATTGTTTCAAACATGCATTAATCTCATCTGCGAAAGTAGAGCGAGGTATAACCGGTAAGGTCTGCCGGAAGTCACCAGACAAAAGTAAGATAGCACCACCGAAAAGTTTATTATTGCTGTTTAAATCTTGCATAGTTCTGTTTAATGCTTCAAGTGAATATTTGTGTGCCATTGTGCACTCATCCCAAATTATTATAGAACTCTTCCGCAACACTGCAGCTATTCCACTATTCTTTTTGATGTTACACATTGCATCTGGTTTATTATGAACGTCCAATGGCAGCTTGAATGTTGAATGTGCTGTTCGCCCACCATCCAGTAAAGTAGCCGCAATGCCTGACGATGCTACTGCTAATGCGATTTTTTGTTGCGACCGTATTTTGGCAAGAATCAACGATATTAAAAATGTCTTACCGGTTCCACCGGGTGCATCCAAGAAAAAAAAACCGCCTTGTTCAGCAGCAACAGCCAGCATAATCCGATCATAAATAATTTTTTGTTGTGCTGTCAGTAACGGTTCACTGTTCATGATAATTGTTGCTAAACTTCCATGGTCGTATTGATTTTCTCGTTGTAAATCGGTGGCTGGACGATTAGGTGATGGCATACCATAATGATTAAGTGGTAAATTTGAAATAAGAACACATAAATCCTCGATTAAGACCAATGCTTCATTGTACATCTCTGGTGTATAATCTATGTTTTGGGATTGATTTGTTTGTCTAATTCGGTGCAAGATGTCTTCTGTCATACAATTTTTATATTTTTCCCACAAAGTTTGTGCTTGCGAGGGATAACATGTCGTCAAAATAATTGCAAACAACTGACGAATGTTATTCGGTGTTGATGTCAACGCAGCATTAGCAAGCGTTAAGTCCCAATGGTTATCGTCTTCTAGCAATTGCAGTTCACGACATGCATCCTGGTATGTATTGAATACTCGACCATTAACTGTTCGTAAAAATTCAAAAGACGTTGGTCCGGGAACATTCACCAATAACAAACGTAAATAGAAGCACTCACGTTGCTTTGGATGTACCGTGTAAAGTCTCCCCAATGTCTTAGCTTTGAATATGCCTGTTATGGAAGGATGTGGTTTTCCTTGTTTCCGTGGCTTCCATTTTTTACTGGATTTGTTCCATGTGAAATAACGTGGAACATCACCATACACCAATGTCTTCGCGAATTGGCCAAAAACATCAGGTTTTTGACACAATGTAAAAAATTCAGTTAGAGTCATTTTCGGAGCTTCGAACGCTCTTTGGAGAACATTTTCTTCAGTGAAGTATACACGTTGACCGTTTTTAAGATGTATTGCCAGATGTTGGACATCAGGATCTCTTTCGTGGATGGGAAAGCTGAGAATATGCCAAATAGCTTCATTGCTGCTAATGTATCTGCCCATTTGGTATCGTGCTATTTCGTCATTTTTATTAATGTTTTGTACTTCAAATATGGCCAAATCACTGCCTTTGTTTACATAATTACAAATATACTTAATTGATTTAACAGAACTTATTTGATCGATTTCTTCAGGACGGATTCTATCTTTAAGCCAAACCAAAATGTGGGCATGAGGCAAACCTCGCTTTTGCCACTCTATCGTATACAGCCAACAACGTGTGATACCAAAAATTGAATATTTAACAATAAAATCAATAAAGGATTTCAATTTTTTTTAAACACACGTGCAGTTAAATCATGACGATGAATGGCTTGTTGTCCTGGCAATAGTAAAGTTTGTATCTCTTCCTAATTCGGATTACATGTGAATGTAATAAATAAATCCGGTCGGCCGTAATGACGTACGTAAGTCATCGCATCTTGCATGTATTCCTGCATGTTCCGTGGACTGCCGATGTAGCTTGAAGGTAAAATGAAAGCATTACCGATGTCATTGGGATTTAAATTTCCATCGATGTTTCCAGCAACAGCATCTCGAAGGTGAATATACTCTTCAGATCGGAGTTTGGTCTGATTCAACCTGATGAATGTTAATCTCTCCGTTTCAATTTTAACATACATTTTAACAACATATTTGTGATATTGTCGCTGACAGTTCAATATGAGATTGTCTTCATTTTCCCGAATCATTAGGCGGTATGAATAATAGTTCATTGAATTGACTTTTTTGTTGATTTCAGAACCTGTAAATAGATTTTGTTTTAATAACATTGAAATATAAAATTAAAATACATAACGTAGTGACTGAGTTATTATTTCCATACCCAAAATAATATTTTAATTACCTGTAATGGGATTTATCATTTTTACCGAGAGATCATAGCCATCTTCACCTTGCCAAAATGTAATGGGATATTGTTGTGCATCATATGAGCGATGTGTTTCCTTTATACATTGTAATTGATCATTCCTACAATGTAAAACAATATCACGGGATTCCAAGTTTTCTCCAACTACAACGATAGCAACTTCATCGATAGTTGGTGCATTTAAATGTCTTGCATGTTGACCCGCAGGTGTTTTATCATCTTTTGTGACAATTTTGTGATTATCAGATGGCATCGGATCCAATGCAGTTTTAAACAATATAATCAATTGATCGTGTTCATGAAATAAAGTTTGTAATTGTTCTGCAATAGACCTCTTTACTAAATTGTTGAACGCAGATTAATTTCATGTGGTGAATTCTCTATCTGACACTGGTAGTAGTAAACCTGCTCTGTGATATATATTATTTGGCCTTGTATCTGTAAATAAAAAAAAATATTATGTTTGTACCAAACACCATAAAATAAAATTAATAAATAAGCAATGTGGGATATAGATTTATGGATTATCAGTGATTAAACTTAAATAATATTTGTTCCTAAAAATGATATCTACCTCCTAATCACTAAACAATATTTCATATCCTTCGATACCTCAATATGTAATATTTAGTTGTAACTAATATCTATCATCAAATAATTATATTGGGTTTCAAAATAATGAAAGTGTCACTAAAACTGAAACGCCAAATAATATGAAGACTAAGTGATCACATCTTAACTTGTTTGACAGAAAATATTGTTCACTAAAATGATTATGATCAACTGCTATAATACGTACCCTCGGCCTGAGGGTGGGTAGAGCCAAATTCTCTACTCGTCACTTGGGTAATACCTGTCCGGCGCGTCCACGTCGCGGGGGTGGGCACCACTCACAACAGTAGGCCGGAGTGAAATTGGTGGCCGAGTTCGGATAGGGACCTAGTGCCGCAGGGTATAGCGTGGCCCCTTGCCCAGGGTTACGGGTGAAGACCTTAACGGCTGCAAAGGCGGAGATGAAGTCCATTGGTACGGTAGAGCAGGCGGAAGAGGCAAATACCCCAGTCGCAAGCTGCCCTCACATATTGGGTCACAGGTTGCTCTGGAGCTACGCTGCCAGGTGGGGTGGTGTAGTAGGGTTGGTGATGAAGACCGCGGTCGGCAGAAGCACCCTTAGCTCTCCAAGAGAGTTACTACCTTAGCGTCAGGCGGCAGCCGTCTGTAAAAACCCAATTGCCAAAACAAATTCTCCTTATCATGAAAGTTACAAGAAATAATAGACGAGATCATACTAGGGCGTACCCCACAAGCGACGCAAATACTTTAGAGGCGAATAAAAGAGCGACAAAAGAAGACAACACTAGGGCGTCCCCCGCAAGCGACGTAATTGACACTCTGAGATTCGCTACGTGGAACTTAGGTTCCCTTACCGGTTGCACCAGCGAACTAAGTGAAGTCCTCAAACGAAGATACATTGATGCGTGTTGCTTACAGGAAACCAAGTGGAAGGGTTCCAAGTCTCGTGATATAGGACTAGGATTTAAACTAATATATAATGGAACATTAACACACCGAAATGGTGTGGCCATAGCTCTAAACTCTTGTCTGAAAGATAGAATCATTAGCATAAATAGGAAGTCTGACCGGCTCCTAGCCATGAAACTAGCGCTTGACAATCAGCCACCACTAAACATCATATCAGCATACGCTCCTCAAGTTGGATGCTCTAAGGAGGAAAAACAAGATTTCTGGGAGGACTTTGATGATGTGATAGCCTCTATAGGAGTTAATGAATTAAAACTAATCGGCGGTGACCTTAATGGGCACGTTGGCCATAAAACTCCAAATGGCAGTGAACACCATGGCGGTTTTGGCTATGGCAAGCTAAATCAAGAAGGACATAGTATTTTAGATTTTTCAAGTAGACACAATTTAATGATCATTAACACGTGCTTTGAGAAAAAGGAAGAGCACCTTATAACTTACAAAAGTGGAGGTAAGAAGACGCAGGTTGATTACATACTGGGAGAGAAAAGCTTAATATCTAGATTCAAGGACTGTAAGGTTATCCCAGGGGAAGCATTAACAAGTCAACATCGAATACTTGTTACGAAGTTCAAATTGCGGAAACCACTGAGAAATGTCAAAGATATAAAGTGTTAGCGTCTTATTAAAAGATGTTTGTAACACTTTATCAATTTATTTAACACACGAACAAATTTTTATTAGCGCTTGAGGGCGAGCAAAAAGGACGTGCATGTGCCCGCTGCACTAATTCGGCACACTAAGTTCGCCCGTCGGCTACGCTCGCCCACAAAATCTTACACCTATTATTCATTCAGACATCATATCAGTGTATATACGACTCCCACAGATAAAACACCAAAAATCAAATGGGCTAAACTGAACGGACCAGAAGGAAGCCGCTTATTAGAAAGTATTACAAACCATTTAAAATCTAACTTGGACAACGAGTACCAAAACGTAAATGAAATGTGGTCCAAATTCGAAGATCTAACGGTCCCGGCAGCAAAAACTATACTAGGAGAGTCAAAAGGCATAATTCCAAATAAAGACCCTAGTTGGTGGAACGATACCGTGAAAGCAGCAGTGCGGAACAAAAAAGAGCATTTCAAGGCTTGGCAAGATTCGGAAAGCGACGAGGACCTAAAGGCATATAAAATAACCAAAGCCCACACCAAAATTATCGTTGCCCAAGAAAGACAGAAAGCTAGAGATAATTTCTATAGACAGTTAGAGGAAAACACAGACGATAATGATATATACAAAATTGCTAAGCAGCGCCAGCGCAGTACATTGGACATAAACATAAATAAATATATCAGAGATGTTAATGGTAAACTCTTGACCTCAAATAATGACATTAACAAAAGATGGAAAGATTACTACGTCGAATTATCCAACGAAGAATTTCCAAGCGAAAAATTCCCCTTCATACGTGTGACCTCAGGGCCCATCGAAGCCATAACAGAATCCGAAGTTAAAGTAGCGATACTAAAGATGAAGAACAAGAAGGCTACAGGGCCAGATCAGATACCTGCGGAGATATGGAAGCGTGGAGGAATGGTAGCTATAAGGTGGCTTACGAAACTCCTAAATCTTGTCCTCACGTCCGTTACAATGTCAGACTCCTGGCGAAAGAGCTACTTAATACCATTTTACAAGCATAAAGGAGACGTTTCGCTTTGTGGAAATTACAGGGGGATAAAATTAACATCACACACTTTTAAACTCTTCGAAAGAATTATTAATAATAGACTGCGGCTGCTTACAACCGTCACGGAAAACCAATTCGGCTTCACTGCTGGTAAATCAACGTCGGACGCAATTCAAGCCATGAGAATTATTATGGAGAAACATAGATGCAATAAAGAAGATTTACATATTGTCTTCATTGACCTGGAAAAAGCTTTCGATAGAGTTGCAAGACAACTTGTATGGCAAGCTCTCAGGTCTCAAGGCCTCCCCGAAAAGTATGTCTCCATAGTAAAAGACATGTACTACAACTGCGCGACCCAGGTGAGAAGCCCGGCAGGACTCAGTGACCTGTTCGAAGTAACAGTTGGCGTTCATCAGGGATCCGCACTTAGTCCATTATTATTATTTAACTGCGTCATGCATTACCTCACAAAGGATATACAGAATGCCTTACCATGGTGCCTTCTATATGCAGATGATATTGTTCATGCAAACAAATCAGCAGATGATTTTCAGAGAGACCTGAACCTATGGATTAGAGAACTAGAATCCAACGGCCTCCGCATAAGTAGATCCAAAACGAAACACATGCACTGTGCATTTGCACCAACACCAACACAAGGCCATAGCAATCTGAACATCAGTGGCATTCCAATACCATCCGTCACTAAGTTCAGGTACCTAGGGTCGACCTTAAGTACCGATGCAGACTCAACCGCTGATGTCAAGAACAGGGTACAAACTGCATGGATGAAGTGGAGGGAAGTGTCAGGCGTTCTATGTGATAACCGTATGCCCATTAAGACCAAGGGTGAAGTCTACAAAGCAGTTGTCAGACCAGCTATGCTCTACGGCTCGGAATGCTGGACTGTAAGTCAGAGACACGAGCAAACACTTCATGTCAATGAGATGAAGAGGCTTAGATGGTCGGGTGGCGTCACTAGAATGGACAAAATACGGAACGAATATATCAGAGGTTCGTTTAAGGTAGCTCCGATCCCCAGCAAATTACAGGAAAAAAGATCACGATGGTATGGCCACATTCAACGAAAACCAGATGACCACGTAGTAAAAACTGCCTTAAGCCTCCCAGAATTCCCAAGAGGGAGAGGGCGTCCAAAAGCTACGTGGTGGTCTAATATCAGAAAGGAACTGGAAACCCTTCAACTTGATGCAGGGACAACCCAGGATAGAGTGGCCTGGCGCAAATTGATAAGGAGACCCGACCCCAAATAAAGGGAAAAGGGAAGGAAGAAGAAGAACTGCTATAATACATACCTTAAAAGTTGACATAAAATTTTCTCGAACTACATTTGTTGCCCCAAATGAAGTCATTTGAAAGCAATTGTAATATTGTTGGATATTTGTCAAAAAGTGTATGGAATCTGGTCCTATTCCCGAAACTAATGAGTACAATGGCTCTGGTGGTGGATGCAATGGTATCGATTTCACTTTATCATTTGCGCAACACAATCCATTGGCTTCGTTTTTGTATTTCAATGCCTTACAATGTGAGCAAACCGAGTTCATAGAACCAATAACAACACATTGGTAGTTACTGTAGTCAACTGACACATCGTAACTAAATACAGCTCGATTCAAACTTGCGCGATTATTAGTTGAATGTCGCGTTCGCGCTTCACGCGTTTGTGATAACCGAATTTTTTCACGTTAATTTCGGTCGTTACGTTCTTGTGCACTAAGACAAGATAGGTAATTAGCTTGGTTTGTAGCATTTCGGGTTTTTCTACCTAAATTTCTTCGTCTTATAGGAGGCATATCAATAATATCATTGGTATTATTAATATTGTATATAAAATGTATATAAAATTAACAGCGGTTTATTACTGCAAGAAAAATAAGAAAATTTATCTGTGAATAGATTGTTTTTATTACATTTCCATACAAATTTTATAAATCCATATTACATTTGAATGTCCAGAAACTTTAACATTACATTTATAAAGAATAATTACAAAAGTTGAAGTTTTTTATGAGTACACTTCTACCCGGAACGTTCGTAAAACATTTGTTATTGTCGAAAGTTGGAATCCCAAAAAATAACCCAGGTTTTTTGTTTATATTTCACTAAGCTGTAAAATGGAAAGGACGATAGTTCATTTACTTAAATACATTATGACGATTCCTGTGAGGTGGTACACGACAAAAACTAGAGAAAACAATGAATGGAGAAAAGAATACATTTCTTTGAAATAATAATGACGCTTACTAGCTCACTCTTGCTTCCCGTATACACTAGTAGTAAAATGCATAAAAAATATTTTCTATGCTCGCTCGGTGGAAGCTTGTTTATAAGTACGTATATGTCGAAAAGTTAAAATAGCAGTAACACGAAGTATAACCATAAGAAGTTAGCTTCATTTTCAAGCTGTGTGTTCCTAGTGAAAATAATTACTGTTCCGCGCAAAGGATGATTAGGTCCGATTGTGCTTTCACTTAAATAAATGTAAATCTATCGTTATACAGCATTAAATAAAAAAAAAATAATAAAAAAGCATACATTAGTAAAGTTATTGTATTGATTGTCATTTTTGGTATAAAAATCAAGTATCAGGTGTCTCTCGTTTAATTCTAATTTGTACATGATTAAAAATGTATAATTACGTATAAGAGATTTTTTTACTTGGCTTAGACAGCTGCCCAAGTAACATTTGCAAAAAAAATTGCGGGTCTAATGAGGCAGGGCGCAGAGGGCGGGAACTTTGCCTAAAACCACTTTTAGCTGTCGAGTACCGTGCGGAGCCTCGGAGCAGAGATAGTGTGATTGCTCTATAGACGGCAAGTTTTGTGTGGAGCTTTAGGTCGTGAGACTTTCATACTCTTTGGTTCAGTTTATCAAAAGCAGCAGCGGCTTTTGCGATTCGCGCAGATATCTTTGCAGATTCTCCATACTGTCAGCCATAAGGCAAACATCGTCTGCATAAAGAATTTACAGCACAGAGGTCTGATGGACTTTATGTTTTACTCTGAAATGGGTAAGGTCCTGTACACTCTTGTCCGTGCGAACATTTAATGAAACACTATCATTGCAGTTCCTAAGGGCATCCTTCATAACCGCAGCAAAGTATGTAGCAAATAGGGTTGGAGCCATTACACAACCTTATTTCACTCCGCTTGTTACATTAAACTCTTCTGTCAAGTCATTTTCGTGGCATACACGGACCATCATGCCTTCATGAAATTGACGCATTAAATTTACGAACTTCAGAGGACATCCATATTTCTCGAATACTGTCCAAAAGGCAGATCTTGGTACGCGATCAAAGGCCTTTTCCGGGTCCACAAAACACATGTAGAGGTCACAGTGTTGCTCAAGGCTTTCTTCTTGTAATTGTTTGACAACAAAGATGGCATCAACCGTCCCTCGATTCGGTCTGAAACCACACTGGGTATCGGGAAGGAAGCTTTCAGCTAACGTACATAGGCGCTTGTTGATGGTATGCGCCAGGATCTTGCCAGCTATTGAAAGCAGGGCAATTCCTTAAAATGAGCTACAATCTGAGAGGTCTCCTTTGCCTTTGTATAGTTTAACAATATTAGCATCCTTCCAGTTTTGTGGAACAAGCTCATCAGCCCAAGTTTGTTAATTAAGTGCAAACAGTCTGGAGTGCTATGGCAGATAATCTCGTGGTGCACTCTGTGCATAGATTTGAATTTATTAAATCTTAAAAAAATCAGGTTTTGTTTCTGAAATCAAATTAAACAGAAAAATGAGGCATTATTAAAAATTAGAGCGAGAATCTATATCAGGTGTTTGGTTTAGACTGAATAAGTTATGATGATGTTATTAAAAGAGTTTTGGCTAAAATCAATTAAAAAAGAAAAATATGACTAATTTATTAACCGACTAGCGTGAACATCTACATTCAGCGTCCCATTGACAATGCATAGATTTGAATATTTTTTAAAATCAGGTTTTGTTTCTGAAATCAAATTAAACAGAAAAATGAGGCATTATTAAAAATTAGAGCGAAAATCTATATCAGGTGTTTGGTTTAGACTGAATAAGTTATGAAGATGTTATTAAAAGAGTTTTGGCTAAAATCAATTAAAAAAGAAAAATATGACGAATTTATTAACCAACTAACGTGAACATCTACATTCAGCGTCCCGTTGATACTGCATAGATTTGAATATATTTTAAAATAAGGTTTTGCGCTTAAAAATTTGGTGCTGCCACTTATTGGTTATTACTTATTTATATTGCCACTTATTTTTATATCGCTTACACTGTTGTCCAAGAGATATTTGCAGATTAGATTAGAGGGCACTTTGTCTAAGACCTTTTTTAAGGTGGAGAAGCTTGAGGGCTCCTTAGGAAGCCTTAACTTGGTCAGCTTGTGATGTGTTACATCTTTGCCCTCTGTTATTAACTCAATGAATATTTAAATTACAAGAATCCTATAAGTACATTTAGTCTATATCTGACAGAGTGTACATACATAAGTCACAATTATTATTTTAAAAAAAAGTGTTGTTGAGTTTCCTGTTCATCTCGACAATGACACCTTGCAAATCAGAGTAGAGCCAAATATATAAAAAAATAATTGATCATCAATAAGAGACCTGATAAAAGTTCCAATATTGAGTAAATTAACTTTATCTTTATTTTTAAGTCATTGTTTCACGTGGATTTTCATTCTTATAATATGTTCGACAGATCAAGTAAGTTAAGCTAATTTACTTGATCGGTCACAGGTACTCCGACGGCTTGCAGCTTTTAAATGTCAATAGGTCAAAAGCGACCATCACTTCACTGAAAAGAAATGTGGAAAAAAAAAATTAAGAGAAAACATAGGGCCAGCTTACTAGTGGATAATAAAATCTCTGATAGCCTATTAGGAATTTATGATAATAAATGAAACGGATTCGGAGCCTCAGAAACACGCAGTGTCGTGGGGGGTCGAATCGAAGAAAAATGTCATCGGATACTTTAGCTGTCAGATAGCGTTACATTGTCTTAACTTTGTAATGGGCTCTTAATAAGATAAAAAGAATAGCAATTATCTTGTTTACTTGTAACTGTAATTTAATTTTTCCATTTTGTTATTCATATATGTATATAGAGCGCTTCATACAGCATAATGAACAAAATATTTATTACACGATATAACGTAAGGGCTAGTAAAAAGTATTGGTCCGTCGTTTCCGAATTAAAAAAAATGTTACAACGTATTTCAAAGAGGTCACTTTATTTATTGATGACATTTTTATAATTCTAACTGATCTAAATAGCGTCAAACTCGGGAAATTTAAAGTAACTGGAAGTTAAAAAAATTATGAAAAAAATCTGACCATCCCGGAAATTTAAGGCGAATCGTCTGACTCGAAGTTCAAAAATAATTACAAGTTAAAAAAAAAAACAAACTGTCAAACGCGGGAAATTCAATGCGACTTGTCCAATGCGCGAAGTATAAAAGTAATATATATCCACATATATATATTTATATATATAAATAAACAAAGTAATAACATGCGAACTTCAAAAGTTAATTGTAAGAAAAAACAGGTAACAACAAATAAAATGGACAACCCACAAGGACATCATGCCCCGTGCGAGTTGTCTTTTCCTGTCATTATTGACTCATGTTTTGCACCTGTTTTACTACACGCGCACTCGCTGATCAACTAATAAAAAACACCGGCTGCCAATCTAAGAACGTTCCACATAACATGCAATAAAATAAGGATATTCGCAATTGCATTCAAATAAATAAACAATAATTTCGCCAATATATGTACAGGTGTCCGCAAGTGCAGTCAAACAAAATTTCAATGTTTCGTCACCGCGCTGTGACATGGCGCTCGTACTGCCGTTGTATTGTGCTGTAATGCCTTAATTAAAGTTCTCATTGTAAAAATTGACGATGCGCAGTTGCGACATACTTGCAAAATAACAAAAACCAAACTCATGTTATTTACTAACTAAAAGTGACAAATTTTTTTGCGAGCTTGGGATTCGCGAAAGCATTTTATTTTCAAACAATTCGTTAATTAGATTGCGAGAAGAGGGGTTTCAATTCACAAGCCGAACTGCTTATTATAACTTGGGCTGAACATAACAAACATCTCTAAAGGCAACAAAATATACCGATTAGTTCCATAATAATGCACAGTTGTATTGGGACATCTTGAATTTATGAGTTTTGAGGAGATTTAATGACTTATTATTTTAAAAAAAGACATATTACTCTTTACTGTACACGTTAGAAAATATATACATTGGCAGTCTTTATCATATGGGGCAAATTTTTTCAGACCATCATAGTATGGAAATAGACAAGTATCTGGTATTTAGGTGCGCACGCACGCACAAGCACACGCACACGCACACGTACACGCACACGCACACGCACACGCACACGCACACGCACACACACACACACACACACGTATTATTCTGTTCAACTAATTATATTCGAAATCAGTCACATGCACTTTCAGCTTCTCCTACGGCTGATAGACACTCCCAGTGCAAGGCATTGTCTTCCCCCCAGTGACCGGTGCAGCGCTGTCCGCTATCAGGTCAATTTCGATTTTAACTTTCTCAAATAGCATACAAGTATTTATTGATCTTCTTTTTGAGTACGTAACAAAGACAATTAATAATAGGACAATTTAAATTGACCACTTATGTACGAAATCCAGTAAGGTTAGCCACAAAGGTTGCTAATATCAAAGTTTTTAATTTTTTTTATCTCTAGTTCAACTGCATAATGTTTATGGCAGTGATAAGCGACGTGACAAGTGTTACCTGTAGTGGGCTGATGATCTGTGCCCGTGTAAGCTGCTGCGTTCCGAGCACCGGCTGCACCTGGACACACTGCGCTTGAACTGGAACTGTCTGAGCGGTCTCCCCGGCTGATTTCGCCTTGCCTCCGGACACTTTAGCGCCACTAATCATCTGCGGAGCGACAACTATGTTATTAACGCATTTGGATCGTAATAGAAATGGATTTAAATAACACACACGCACACACGCACGCACGATCTTTATCTTGTGTATTTACGTCCATTTCTGTTAAAATGTCAAATAATCACGAATAATATAAAATATAAATAATACCTGGTCTAGCATAAACTTACGTTACAAAAAAAAATATCCGATAATAGCTAAAAAACAACTTTATGCTAAAGTTTTACATGTGATTATGTAGAGTGAAAAGGCTATGTTATTATACTAAACTAGTTATTCAATGTGTCCACCCTTAGCTTTGACGCACGCTTTTAGACGATAGGACCATTCGTCGATGGATTTACAAACGGTTTCCATTGGAAACTCGGTCACTGCTGCCTCCAAAGATTTCTTGAACGACTCAATATTTTGGGTGATGATT